>NC_134840.1:50910384-51196692 GCF_965363235.1 Mytilus galloprovincialis | reverse complement strand
CGGTTCGGAACTTTGCCGTAGGGATATACCGAAGAGTACCGAATGTGTGGTCGATATGAAAAATACGTAAATGGGCAACTTTGAACCTCTGTGGTGGCCAGACGGGCCCGGATCCCAGAAAAATATTTAAGTGGGGAATAGCTTGGGTCAATACCTTTAAAATGAGCTAGGTCCGGTTCGGAACTTTGCCGTAGGGATATACCGAAGAGTACCGAATGTGTGGTCGATATGAAAAATACGTAAATGGGCAACTTTGAACCTCTGTGGTGGCCAGACGGGCCCGGATCCCAGAAAAATATTTAAGTGGGGAATAGCTTGGGTCAATACCTTTAAAATGAGCTAGGTCCGGTTCGGAACTTTGCCGTAGGGATATACCGAAGAGTACCGAATGTGTGGTCGATATGAAAAATACGTAAATGGGCAACTTTGAACCTCTGTGGTGGCCAGACGGGCCCGGATCCCAGAAAAATATTTAAGTGGGGAATAGCTTGGGTCAATACCTTTAAAATGAGCTAGGTCCGGTTCGGAACTTTGCCGTAGGGATATACCGAAGAGTACCGAATGTGTGGTCGATATGAAAAATACGTAAATGGGCAACTTTGAACCTCTGTGGTGGCCAGACGGGCCCGGATCCCAGAAAAATATTTAAGTGGGGAATAGCTTGGGTCAATACCTTTAAAATGAGCTAGGTCCGGTTCGGAACTTTGCCGTAGGGATATACCGAAGAGTACCGAATGTGTGGTCGATATGAAAAATACGTAAATGGGCAACTTTGAACCTCTGTGGTGGCCAGACGGGCCCGGATCCCAGAAAAATATTTAAGTGGGGAATAGCTTGGGTCAATACCTTTAAAATGAGCTAGGTCCGGTTCGGAACTTTGCCGTAGGGATATACCGAAGAGTACCGAATGTGTGGTCGATATGAAAAATACGTAAATGGGCAACTTTGAACCTCTGTGGTGGCCAGACGGGCCCGGATCCCAGAAAAATATTTAAGTGGGGAATAGCTTGGGTCAATACCTTTAAAATGAGCTAGGTCCGGTTCGGAACTTTGCCGTAGGGATATACCGAAGAGTACCGAATGTGTGGTCGATATGAAAAATACGTAAATGGGCAACTTTGAACCTCTGTGGTGGCCAGACGGGCCCGGATCCCAGAAAAATATTTAAGTGGGGAATAGCTTGGGTCAATACCTTTAAAATGAGCTAGGTCCGGTTCGGAACTTTGCCGTAGGGATATACCGAAGAGTACCGAATGTGTGGTCGATATGAAAAATACGTAAATGGGCAACTTTGAACCTCTGTGGTGGCCAGACGGGCCCGGATCCCAGAAAAATATTTAAGTGGGGAATAGCTTGGGTCAATACCTTTAAAATGAGCTAGGTCCGGTTCGGAACTTTGCCGTAGGGATATACCGAAGAGTACCGAATGTGTGGTCGATATGAAAAATACGTAAATGGGCAACTTTGAACCTCTGTGGTGGCCAGACGGGCCCGGATCCCAGAAAAATATTTAAGTGGGGAATAGCTTGGGTCAATACCTTTAAAATGAGCTAGGTCCGGTTCGGAACTTTGCCGTAGGGATATACCGAAGAGTACCGAATGTGTGGTCGATATGAAAAATACGTAAATGGGCAACTTTGAACCTCTGTGGTGGCCAGACGGGCCCGGATCCCAGAAAAATATTTAAGTGGGGAATAGCTTGGGTCAATACCTTTAAAATGAGCTAGGTCCGGTTCGGAACTTTGCCGTAGGGATATACCGAAGAGTACCGAATGTGTGGTCGATATGAAAAATACGTAAATGGGCAACTTTGAACCTCTGTGGTGGCCAGACGGGCCCGGATCCCAGAAAAATATTTAAGTGGGGAATAGCTTGGGTCAATACCTTTAAAATGAGCTAGGTCCGGTTCGGAACTTTGCCGTAGGGATATACCGAAGAGTACCGAATGTGTGGTCGATATGAAAAATACGTAAATGGGCAACTTTGAACCTCTGTGGTGGCCAGACGGGCCCGGATCCCAGAAAAATATTTAAGTGGGGAATAGCTTGGGTCAATACCTTTAAAATGAGCTAGGTCCGGTTCGGAACTTTGCCGTAGGGATATACCGAAGAGTACCGAATGTGTGGTCGATATGAAAAATACGTAAATGGGCAACTTTGAACCTCTGTGGTGGCCAGACGGGCCCGGATCCCAGAAAAATATTTAAGTGGGGAATAGCTTGGGTCAATACCTTTAAAATGAGCTAGGTCCGGTTCGGAACTTTGCCGTAGGGATATACCGAAGAGTACCGAATGTGTGGTCGATATGAAAAATACGTAAATGGGCAACTTTGAACCTCTGTGGTGGCCAGACGGGCCCGGATCCCAGAAAAATATTTAAGTGGGGAATAGCTTGGGTCAATACCTTTAAAATGAGCTAGGTCCGGTTCGGAACTTTGCCGTAGGGATATACCGAAGAGTACCGAATGTGTGGTCGATATGAAAAATACGTAAATGGGCAACTTTGAACCTCTGTGGTGGCCAGACGGGCCCGGATCCCAGAAAAATATTTAAGTGGGGAATAGCTTGGGTCAATACCTTTAAAATGAGCTAGGTCCGGTTCGGAACTTTGCCGTAGGGATATACCGAAGAGTACCGAATGTGTGGTCGATATGAAAAATACGTAAATGGGCAACTTTGAACCTCTGTGGTGGCCAGACGGGCCCGGATCCCAGAAAAATATTTAAGTGGGGAATAGCTTGGGTCAATACCTTTAAAATGAGCTAGGTCCGGTTCGGAACTTTGCCGTAGGGATATACCGAAGAGTACCGAATGTGTGGTCGATATGAAAAATACGTAAATGGGCAACTTTGAACCTCTGTGGTGGCCAGACGGGCCCGGATCCCAGAAAAATATTTAAGTGGGGAATAGCTTGGGTCAATACCTTTAAAATGAGCTAGGTCCGGTTCGGAACTTTGCCGTAGGGATATACCGAAGAGTACCGAATGTGTGGTCGATATGAAAAATACGTAAATGGGCAACTTTGAACCTCTGTGGTGGCCAGACGGGCCCGGATCCCAGAAAAATATTTAAGTGGGGAATAGCTTGGGTCAATACCTTTAAAATGAGCTAGGTCCGGTTCGGAACTTTGCCGTAGGGATATACCGAAGAGTACCGAATGTGTGGTCGATATGAAAAATACGTAAATGGGCAACTTTGAACCTCTGTGGTGGCCAGACGGGCCCGGATCCCAGAAAAATATTTAAGTGGGGAATAGCTTGGGTCAATACCTTTAAAATGAGCTAGGTCCGGTTCGGAACTTTGCCGTAGGGATATACCGAAGAGTACCGAATGTGTGGTCGATATGAAAAATACGTAAATGGGCAACTTTGAACCTCTGTGGTGGCCAGACGGGCCCGGATCCCAGAAAAATATTTAAGTGGGGAATAGCTTGGGTCAATACCTTTAAAATGAGCTAGGTCCGGTTCGGAACTTTGCCGTAGGGATATACCGAAGAGTACCGAATGTGTGGTCGATATGAAAAATACGTAAATGGGCAACTTTGAACCTCTGTGGTGGCCAGACGGGCCCGGATCCCAGAAAAATATTTAAGTGGGGAATAGCTTGGGTCAATACCTTTAAAATGAGCTAGGTCCGGTTCGGAACTTTGCCGTAGGGATATACCGAAGAGTACCGAATGTGTGGTCGATATGAAAAATACGTAAATGGGCAACTTTGAACCTCTGTGGTGGCCAGACGGGCCCGGATCCCAGAAAAATATTTAAGTGGGGAATAGCTTGGGTCAATACCTTTAAAATGAGCTAGGTCCGGTTCGGAACTTTGCCGTAGGGATATACCGAAGAGTACCGAATGTGTGGTCGATATGAAAAATACGTAAATGGGCAACTTTGAACCTCTGTGGTGGCCAGACGGGCCCGGATCCCAGAAAAATATTTAAGTGGGGAATAGCTTGGGTCAATACCTTTAAAATGAGCTAGGTCCGGTTCGGAACTTTGCCGTAGGGATATACCGAAGAGTACCGAATGTGTGGTCGATATGAAAAATACGTAAATGGGCAACTTTGAACCTCTGTGGTGGCCAGACGGGCCCGGATCCCAGAAAAATATTTAAGTGGGGAATAGCTTGGGTCAATACCTTTAAAATGAGCTAGGTCCGGTTCGGAACTTTGCCGTAGGGATATACCGAAGAGTACCGAATGTGTGGTCGATATGAAAAATACGTAAATGGGCAACTTTGAACCTCTGTGGTGGCCAGACGGGCCCGGATCCCAGAAAAATATTTAAGTGGGGAATAGCTTGGGTCAATACCTTTAAAATGAGCTAGGTCCGGTTCGGAACTTTGCCGTAGGGATATACCGAAGAGTACCGAATGTGTGGTCGATATGAAAAATACGTAAATGGGCAACTTTGAACCTCTGTGGTGGCCAGACGGGCCCGGATCCCAGAAAAATATTTAAGTGGGGAATAGCTTGGGTCAATACCTTTAAAATGAGCTAGGTCCGGTTCGGAACTTTGCCGTAGGGATATACCGAAGAGTACCGAATGTGTGGTCGATATGAAAAATACGTAAATGGGCAACTTTGAACCTCTGTGGTGGCCAGACGGGCCCGGATCCCAGAAAAATATTTAAGTGGGGAATAGCTTGGGTCAATACCTTTAAAATGAGCTAGGTCCGGTTCGGAACTTTGCCGTAGGGATATACCGAAGAGTACCGAATGTGTGGTCGATATGAAAAATACGTAAATGGGCAACTTTGAACCTCTGTGGTGGCCAGACGGGCCCGGATCCCAGAAAAATATTTAAGTGGGGAATAGCTTGGGTCAATACCTTTAAAATGAGCTAGGTCCGGTTCGGAACTTTGCCGTAGGGATATACCGAAGAGTACCGAATGTGTGGTCGATATGAAAAATACGTAAATGGGCAACTTTGAACCTCTGTGGTGGCCAGACGGGCCCGGATCCCAGAAAAATATTTAAGTGGGGAATAGCTTGGGTCAATACCTTTAAAATGAGCTAGGTCCGGTTCGGAACTTTGCCGTAGGGATATACCGAAGAGTACCGAATGTGTGGTCGATATGAAAAATACGTAAATGGGCAACTTTGAACCTCTGTGGTGGCCAGACGGGCCCGGATCCCAGAAAAATATTTAAGTGGGGAATAGCTTGGGTCAATACCTTTAAAATGAGCTAGGTCCGGTTCGGAACTTTGCCGTAGGGATATACCGAAGAGTACCGAATGTGTGGTCGATATGAAAAATACGTAAATGGGCAACTTTGAACCTCTGTGGTGGCCAGACGGGCCCGGATCCCAGAAAAATATTTAAGTGGGGAATAGCTTGGGTCAATACCTTTAAAATGAGCTAGGTCCGGTTCGGAACTTTGCCGTAGGGATATACCGAAGAGTACCGAATGTGTGGTCGATATGAAAAATACGTAAATGGGCAACTTTGAACCTCTGTGGTGGCCAGACGGGCCCGGATCCCAGAAAAATATTTAAGTGGGGAATAGCTTGGGTCAATACCTTTAAAATGAGCTAGGTCCGGTTCGGAACTTTGCCGTAGGGATATACCGAAGAGTACCGAATGTGTGGTCGATATGAAAAATACGTAAATGGGCAACTTTGAACCTCTGTGGTGGCCAGACGGGCCCGGATCCCAGAAAAATATTTAAGTGGGGAATAGCTTGGGTCAATACCTTTAAAATGAGCTAGGTCCGGTTCGGAACTTTGCCGTAGGGATATACCGAAGAGTACCGAATGTGTGGTCGATATGAAAAATACGTAAATGGGCAACTTTGAACCTCTGTGGTGGCCAGACGGGCCCGGATCCCAGAAAAATATTTAAGTGGGGAATAGCTTGGGTCAATACCTTTAAAATGAGCTAGGTCCGGTTCGGAACTTTGCCGTAGGGATATACCGAAGAGTACCGAATGTGTGGTCGATATGAAAAATACGTAAATGGGCAACTTTGAACCTCTGTGGTGGCCAGACGGGCCCGGATCCCAGAAAAATATTTAAGTGGGGAATAGCTTGGGTCAATACCTTTAAAATGAGCTAGGTCCGGTTCGGAACTTTGCCGTAGGGATATACCGAAGAGTACCGAATGTGTGGTCGATATGAAAAATACGTAAATGGGCAACTTTGAACCTCTGTGGTGGCCAGACGGGCCCGGATCCCAGAAAAATATTTAAGTGGGGAATAGCTTGGGTCAATACCTTTAAAATGAGCTAGGTCCGGTTCGGAACTTTGCCGTAGGGATATACCGAAGAGTACCGAATGTGTGGTCGATATGAAAAATACGTAAATGGGCAACTTTGAACCTCTGTGGTGGCCAGACGGGCCCGGATCCCAGAAAAATATTTAAGTGGGGAATAGCTTGGGTCAATACCTTTAAAATGAGCTAGGTCCGGTTCGGAACTTTGCCGTAGGGATATACCGAAGAGTACCGAATGTGTGGTCGATATGAAAAATACGTAAATGGGCAACTTTGAACCTCTGTGGTGGCCAGACGGGCCCGGATCCCAGAAAAATATTTAAGTGGGGAATAGCTTGGGTCAATACCTTTAAAATGAGCTAGGTCCGGTTCGGAACTTTGCCGTAGGGATATACCGAAGAGTACCGAATGTGTGGTCGATATGAAAAATACGTAAATGGGCAACTTTGAACCTCTGTGGTGGCCAGACGGGCCCGGATCCCAGAAAAATATTTAAGTGGGGAATAGCTTGGGTCAATACCTTTAAAATGAGCTAGGTCCGGTTCGGAACTTTGCCGTAGGGATATACCGAAGAGTACCGAATGTGTGGTCGATATGAAAAATACGTAAATGGGCAACTTTGAACCTCTGTGGTGGCCAGACGGGCCCGGATCCCAGAAAAATATTTAAGTGGGGAATAGCTTGGGTCAATACCTTTAAAATGAGCTAGGTCCGGTTCGGAACTTTGCCGTAGGGATATACCGAAGAGTACCGAATGTGTGGTCGATATGAAAAATACGTAAATGGGCAACTTTGAACCTCTGTGGTGGCCAGACGGGCCCGGATCCCAGAAAAATATTTAAGTGGGGAATAGCTTGGGTCAATACCTTTAAAATGAGCTAGGTCCGGTTCGGAACTTTGCCGTAGGGATATACCGAAGAGTACCGAATGTGTGGTCGATATGAAAAATACGTAAATGGGCAACTTTGAACCTCTGTGGTGGCCAGACGGGCCCGGATCCCAGAAAAATATTTAAGTGGGGAATAGCTTGGGTCAATACCTTTAAAATGAGCTAGGTCCGGTTCGGAACTTTGCCGTAGGGATATACCGAAGAGTACCGAATGTGTGGTCGATATGAAAAATACGTAAATGGGCAACTTTGAACCTCTGTGGTGGCCAGACGGGCCCGGATCCCAGAAAAATATTTAAGTGGGGAATAGCTTGGGTCAATACCTTTAAAATGAGCTAGGTCCGGTTCGGAACTTTGCCGTAGGGATATACCGAAGAGTACCGAATGTGTGGTCGATATGAAAAATACGTAAATGGGCAACTTTGAACCTCTGTGGTGGCCAGACGGGCCCGGATCCCAGAAAAATATTTAAGTGGGGAATAGCTTGGGTCAATACCTTTAAAATGAGCTAGGTCCGGTTCGGAACTTTGCCGTAGGGATATACCGAAGAGTACCGAATGTGTGGTCGATATGAAAAATACGTAAATGGGCAACTTTGAACCTCTGTGGTGGCCAGACGGGCCCGGATCCCAGAAAAATATTTAAGTGGGGAATAGCTTGGGTCAATACCTTTAAAATGAGCTAGGTCCGGTTCGGAACTTTGCCGTAGGGATATACCGAAGAGTACCGAATGTGTGGTCGATATGAAAAATACGTAAATGGGCAACTTTGAACCTCTGTGGTGGCCAGACGGGCCCGGATCCCAGAAAAATATTTAAGTGGGGAATAGCTTGGGTCAATACCTTTAAAATGAGCTAGGTCCGGTTCGGAACTTTGCCGTAGGGATATACCGAAGAGTACCGAATGTGTGGTCGATATGAAAAATACGTAAATGGGCAACTTTGAACCTCTGTGGTGGCCAGACGGGCCCGGATCCCAGAAAAATATTTAAGTGGGGAATAGCTTGGGTCAATACCTTTAAAATGAGCTAGGTCCGGTTCGGAACTTTGCCGTAGGGATATACCGAAGAGTACCGAATGTGTGGTCGATATGAAAAATACGTAAATGGGCAACTTTGAACCTCTGTGGTGGCCAGACGGGCCCGGATCCCAGAAAAATATTTAAGTGGGGAATAGCTTGGGTCAATACCTTTAAAATGAGCTAGGTCCGGTTCGGAACTTTGCCGTAGGGATATACCGAAGAGTACCGAATGTGTGGTCGATATGAAAAATACGTAAATGGGCAACTTTGAACCTCTGTGGTGGCCAGACGGGCCCGGATCCCAGAAAAATATTTAAGTGGGGAATAGCTTGGGTCAATACCTTTAAAATGAGCTAGGTCCGGTTCGGAACTTTGCCGTAGGGATATACCGAAGAGTACCGAATGTGTGGTCGATATGAAAAATACGTAAATGGGCAACTTTGAACCTCTGTGGTGGCCAGACGGGCCCGGATCCCAGAAAAATATTTAAGTGGGGAATAGCTTGGGTCAATACCTTTAAAATGAGCTA
Source organism: Mytilus galloprovincialis (assembly GCF_965363235.1). Lineage (NCBI taxonomy): Eukaryota > Metazoa > Mollusca > Bivalvia > Mytilida > Mytilidae > Mytilus > Mytilus galloprovincialis. The sequence continues at coordinate 51,188,046 of NC_134840.1, read as the reverse complement.
GGTCCGGTTCGGAACTTTGCCGTAGGGATATACCGAAGAGTACCGAATGTGTGGTCGATATGAAAAATACGTAAATGGGCAACTTTGAACCTCTGTGGTGGCCAGACGGGCCCGGATCCCAGAAAAATATTTAAGTGGGGAATAGCTTGGGTCAATACCTTTAAAATGAGCTAGGTCCGGTTCGGAACTTTGCCGTAGGGATATACCGAAGAGTACCGAATGTGTGGTCGATATGAAAAATACGTAAATGGGCAACTTTGAACCTCTGTGGTGGCCAGACGGGCCCGGATCCCAGAAAAATATTTAAGTGGGGAATAGCTTGGGTCAATACCTTTAAAATGAGCTAGGTCCGGTTCGGAACTTTGCCGTAGGGATATACCGAAGAGTACCGAATGTGTGGTCGATATGAAAAATACGTAAATGGGCAACTTTGAACCTCTGTGGTGGCCAGACGGGCCCGGATCCCAGAAAAATATTTAAGTGGGGAATAGCTTGGGTCAATACCTTTAAAATGAGCTAGGTCCGGTTCGGAACTTTGCCGTAGGGATATACCGAAGAGTACCGAATGTGTGGTCGATATGAAAAATACGTAAATGGGCAACTTTGAACCTCTGTGGTGGCCAGACGGGCCCGGATCCCAGAAAAATATTTAAGTGGGGAATAGCTTGGGTCAATACCTTTAAAATGAGCTAGGTCCGGTTCGGAACTTTGCCGTAGGGATATACCGAAGAGTACCGAATGTGTGGTCGATATGAAAAATACGTAAATGGGCAACTTTGAACCTCTGTGGTGGCCAGACGGGCCCGGATCCCAGAAAAATATTTAAGTGGGGAATAGCTTGGGTCAATACCTTTAAAATGAGCTAGGTCCGGTTCGGAACTTTGCCGTAAAGATATTCTTAGGAGTTCCGCATGTATGATTGTTGAAGAATCTCAATTAATGCGTTGTGTTTTCTATATTCGTTTAATTGTAGTGATAGGTAATGAATAATACAATAACGTCACTCACTATAACGTTATAGTTACAACGTTACCATAGCATAATGTTTGTACTTTGAGTTTTTTCCGACGTTCTTGGGGCCGAGAAAACTGAAGTATGTAACGAATAATTACACGGAAATGTAAGTTCACAATATAGATCAAAGAAATTTAAATTAATGTCCATCTCAAATTAAAGAATCTAGTTCCTTATTCTCAACTGATCACAACTAAAGTTCATTCATGGATTTTTTTTCTGCCACATACGGTAGCTTCACTCAGCCTAATTTTCCTTATGCGTAGTAAGTTTCTTTCCTGTATCTATTTAGCGTCTTGATTCTACCAGTTGAGGATGTGCTCGTTCGTCTAGGTAGCAATTTACCTTCTTGGAAATTTTCCTCAAATGGATGATCTACTTTGTACGAGCCATTGTGATTTGTCTTGTGGTCTTCTTTTGGCAACGGTCGTACCTGAAGGTATATCATCTGAACGGTCATGTTTCCATAGCAACTTTGCCGTGGACTTTCCTTTTTCGCTGTGTTCTTGTCTTTAATGACGTTTACCATAGCTGTAGATGTTGTCGGATGGTTGATGCTTTTATTTATTAGTTATGATAACACACATCCGAACTTTGACTGTACAACGATGGGTCCTTTTCCTCTTATAACTCTGTCCTCGATAATTTACCAATAGTAGACGTCAATTTCAAAACGTTCTGCACTTAAGTTTAAATGTGTCAAGTTCCTTGTAGTCTGTGAAATCTTGTTTTAAATCGGAACGGCAATCTCTGTAACAATGAGTGTGTCGATATGGACTTTTTCTCCTGTTTCGGTCTGTAACTGTATTGTTGCAGTGTCTAATTAGTTGCGAACCTTCTGGGATAAATCTCAAATCACAGACGAATAAATGCTTACTTTCTGTAGGATTTATTTCTAATTTATCAGTTAATTTAAGTTATAAAATAAAAGAAGGCTGTGCTCCCTCGTCAAATAAGATGTTACATTCTACTTCTTGGTCGTTATTTACAACTGGTGCAGTTGTTGTTTTCAGAAGAATGTCGTGACTCTGATGTGATAAATACATTACTGTAGTCTCGTTTGATGTTCCAACTACGTTGATTGCTGACTGTTGTATTGTAGGCTGCGGTGTCACACCTGGAATTACCTCTTTTCCTTTACATATACTAGTATGATGTATTCCGTTACACTTTGTCCATCGTTCAGTAGACTGGCATGCGGCCACTTGGTGTGACCCTTAACAGTTAAAGCATAACTGTTTCTGTTTCACAATTTGATTTCTTATGTTTGCGTCTGTTACTTCAGGGCACTCCGTCGGATAGTGCTCAGCTAAACAAAATATACATGTATGTGTATTTACCTTCTTACGTGTGTCTGTGAATTTGCTCTTGTATGAATTTGATTACGTACCCATAAAAGTGCAGTGGCGTACAATATGTCTAAATTCATGACTCCATCGCCAGCTTCAAGTATTTCAATCTCTTTAGTTATTTCTTTTCGTAGATTTTTCAGTATCAAGTTATATCTCCCGCGTTTTCTTGCAATAGATTTTCTTATGGCAATCGATAACTTGTCCAAAACTAAAGCGAACCATACATCTCAGGTGTTTGACAAAGTGACTCTAATCCTCGCACATATGATTCAAGTTTGTCTCCGTAAGACCTCAAGCTAAATGCATCATTTGTCGGTGCGGGTAAGCTCATGAGTGATTTCATGTAAGCATTAAAAATTTTGTGTGGGTTTCAAAATCTCTCTCTTATCAAACAAACGGGTGTCTCATAATTGGCGTATGTAAGAGCAAATCCTGCTATGGTTTGGGCGGCGGTTCTTATAAGCTGGGCTTTCAGATAACTAAATTTCTGTATTGGTGTAAGGCTACTATTTTAGTGTATAGTACATTCGTAAAAGTCCCAAAATGTGCTCCACTGCAAAACATACCCGTCAAAATGTGGCTAATCTAATTTAGGTAATCTATGGTTTATATTACTAAATACATTTGGTAGTTGGGCTGGTGGTTGTATATACGAACATTCTTCCTGCTCTGTTGCCGACATGTATTGCCTTTAAAGTCAGTCACGGTAACATAAATGTTACAGAATCTCAATAAATGCGTTGTGTTTTCTATATACGTTTAATCGTCATGATAGCTTATGAATAATACAATAACGTCACTCACTATAGCGTTATGGTTACAACGTTACCATAGCAAAATGTTTGTATTTCGCGTATTTTCCGACATGATTATTATGAAAATTATGTTAAGGCACAACTTTAAACCCCAATAGCGGTCAGAATTGCCATGATCCCAGAAAAATATTAAAGCTCGGAACTTTGCCGTAAGGATATGCTAAGAAGTTCCGAATATATGGTTTGTAAGTAAAGTACGTTATATGAATTTCGGAACCACTGTAATGCAGATGGCTCAGGATTATATAAAAAAGTAGTGAATAGCCTGGGTTCATACCAGTGGTGTAAAATAGAGAGTGCTGTCACACTTTCAATTTTAGTAATTAACAGTGAACGTGAAAGGAAGAAGGTGACAGGGAAAAAGAAAGTGACGTCATATCAGTAAGTAAAAGTAATGACATTACACAGGTAAATTAGCGTCATGGTGTAAAAGTTAAAGTAGTCTGATTTAAAACTGTTTACTAAGGTGTTTAACGTTTTAGGATAAGGTGTGTAAGGGTAAGGGGTGTTAGGGTTATAATTTGAATAGGAGTACAGGGTGATGTTTTTTAAATCGAAAAATAAACAGAATATAGAAATATTTTTATAAGTATTAAGATTATGATGGCATCGTATATTCATTGATCTGAATACCTTTGTCACAAAAGAAAAACAAAAATGGAAGGACCTGCCAACAAGCGAGGTGAACCAAATTATTGACACTACAAGTGTGGATGAAATATTTTGTGATAGTTACCTACTAATCTTGAGGTCAAGGAAGTTGGTAACAAGTAAGATGTGGGCTTATAGTGTCTTGTAGTACGAAACGAGAACGTTGGAAGGACCGTTCATCAGACGTACGATCGCCTACACCCTAATTAGACATAAAACCGCGTAGAAGTACGTGTCCTTGTTTTCCTTTTCACATCTAATAAACATTATATTAAAAAAAATACCAGTGGTGGTTAGGGGTGTAAAATTGAAAAATAAATCATCATAAAAGACATGTGTGTGTAAGGTATTAATTTATTAAATGAACAATGGCATTAACAAACAGAAATATACCGGGTCCGCCTAGATTGTCATTTAATATACATAATATACATAATAAAGAGGTTGCGCTAGGTTTATAAAGACAATACCAACTGGACATTTACAAATAACGGTAAACTAACTACATCGAATGGCAAAGGATTTGGGGTTAAAAGGATATAGTATAAACCCAAAAAGAAGTGTTGGTAAAGCTTATTGAAGACAAAACGCATCAAGTGTTACCCAATAGAGATGTGTTCACTAAAAATGAATTAATACTAAAAGAAACTTGGTATACCTTATAGATCTAGGTAAAGGAAAAAAGATTTCAACAAGACATAGCTAAGGAACCTGTTATTAAGGTGAAAGATGGTAGAAAAGAACTACAGTGCTCATTGGACCATTTGTTAATTTATTTTTAAGGCAAGTCGAAGTGCTTTACATCACAACTTAAAGTAGGCATCGAAGGTGCTTCTAGTACAGTTAGTAAAAACAAACCTTGCAACAGGTGACAGTCCACGTTTTAGGTCAACTCAGGTTAGTATTACTGAATCAACCAACTAAGACACTGAGCTAACAGTAATGATAGAAAAGGCAAAAGAAAGCATCGTAACTTACATGCGTGATGGAAGTGAGTGAACGTAAGTCATATTGTAGAAGTACACCTTCATATGGATAATTTGTGTCCCTGAAGTGTAAGTCTTACCTACGCCTTTCAGTAAAACTAGCACAGAAGAAGGCCATTATTAACGTGAGCTCAAAATCACATCATGAAGAGGTGGATCAGAAAAGTACATTTTTCGAGTGAGTCAATACAAAAAATAGGAAAAGGAGTTGAACAAAAAGGGGAAGGGGCTAGTTATGTCCTTGAAACATATTGACCACATTTTAAAGGCTAATTACTACCATGTATACTTTACGTGTTTCGGTATGGTGTTGAAATAAACAACAACTATTCAGAAAAATTGTGTAGTGTACCCGTTAAGAATTCAAAGAACATCAGAAAGAATAGAACTCACACAAACATGTTGTATTTAACCAATGCTACTAAACAACATTAATGTTGGATAAAAAGTTTATCACATTTGTTCAGTCCCAAAGTGTCATTCCACAATGGTAAAGTGTGTTTGTCGAAGATGTATGAACCACTGTTGAAGTGAGGATTTTTAGACGAACATTTAGTGTATCGTGATAATCGGAATGGAGTGAAAATCGAGATTCCAGAAGAAGATACCTTTACAATATCTTACAACATAGTACAAACGTAAAATGCGATTTCCTTATGTTATTTATGGTGACATTCAATGTAGCTCAGAACAGATAGACACTTGCCAACCTGACAAATTAAAAGCTTACACGGATGGTAACCAACAAAATACACCTTCTGGTTTTACTACCGTGTCAAGTATGCTCATGGGGAATACAAAGAAACAAAAGTGTACTCAGTGGAAGACATTATCAAAAGATTTGTGGTTTGCATGGAAGAGATAATGAAGGAGATTGCAGACATGTACATTGATAAAAAGACCTGGTGATGACTGAAGAAGATCCCCAATGTTTTACAGCGAGTTAAGATTGTCACATGTGCGATGATGAATTAGATGACGACAAAGTACGTGATCACGAGCACTTGACAGGTAAGTATCGTGGTGCAGCACATAAAAAATTGTAACTTAGACTGTCAATTATCTATCTTTGTTCCCATTGTGTTTCATTACTTAACAGGGTATGACCCCACTTGTTCGTACAGGCGTTGGGGTTTACCGATGGTAAAGTGAATTGCATTCCCAACACTGATGAAAAGAACATATTTTTTTTTCTAAGAAAGTGGATGGGTAAGAAATGCTTTTCATTGATTCGTGTAGGTTTATGATAAATTCGTTCGACACCTTATATAGGTAGCTAAGAATGTAAAGTTGAACCAAATTTAAGGTATGAAAGTCGTGATTTGGGTAGTACAATGAATAAGTGATAAAAAAATGTTTATCTCACGATTTCATGAAGGGTCATTACAACATGACGAAAACACAACTAATATCTGCTGACCGACTTAACAATGAACACATTAGTGTGGCTGACTATGCTCATGTACAACATGTGTTTACCATTTTTTTTAGAAATTTGAAACAGTGTTGTTCCCACGGGTTGGTATTAACCAAAATGCATTGTTTGTCAAAATTTTAACAATCAATTTGGCTTAAAATTTTCATTGACCTGAACACTAACCTTAGAATCATAGCCAGCATCGTATCTGAAAAGTATTCTTTTAAACTGATGAACAACTCAATGTTTGAAAATACCCTGGAAAAGACACGTTAATGGGTGAATATAATATTAATGACTACTGATAGGCAACCGTTGAAACTAATAGCTAAACCCAACTGTGACCAAATCGTGGTGTATAACGAGTCCATGGTAGTAGTAAACATAAAGAAAACAAAACTAACGTTTGACAAGCCTGTATACTAAGGAGCATTCATCTTAGACATTTTAAAGATTTTAAATGTACGACATTCATTTGGACTTTGTGCGTAAAACCAACGGGAACAAAGTTCGACTACTGTTTACCGACACTGATAGTTAAGCATATTAAATTCAAACCGACGACTTTTACAAAAACATATCTCACATTCAAAACAAAATTGACACATCAAACTATTGTATGGACAATCCGTTTTTTCCGACAACGTCAACAAAAAAAAAAGATTGGTATGCATGTGGTGGTCAAATGATGGCTAACTTTATAGAGCTTCTTACAAGATGTGCTAATATCGAATGGATGATGGTCAACACACCAGGAAAGCCAAAGGAACGAAGAAACAAGTCAATTGACATAAAATTACATTTAACAATTACAAGACGTATTTGGTGACCTTTTAACCCTTCCATTATGAGACCTGGAACCCATTGGACGTGTTAGTTTAAGACGACAACCAGCAAAGTGTATTGTGATTCTTACGGACTTTCATTCCCCCTTACGTAATGGCAAATTACTTGAAACTTAAGATCTACTACATCACCGATGAACTTCAGATAAGAGCACCAGTGATCTGTGGACACTTTTGTTTGTACATTGTTTTTGTCACAATTGTTGTCTGAAGGAAAACCTTGATGAAGTTGCGTTTCCAGGACAGACAAATTTGGACTTTATGAAAATTGAGAAATAAATAGGAGTCAATTGCTTGAAGAATTAAACATGAACAACAATTGTATCACTAACATTAAATCTCCGAATAATAATACGGATGCTGCAACAAAACGACGAGTCATGCGTCAATTGAAATACTATAGGAAACAATTAAAATTACAATTACAATCCGCGTGTAACCAGATGTAGAGGGATCTAAAATGACTAGAGAAAGGATATGATACAACCATTAAAGAACTCGAGAAAAAGGAAGATGAGTTTAAGACCACTCTGCACCAAGAACTGGAGGTAAATCAGATTAAAAACTCGACACATAAAACATTAATGAACTCTTGAAACTTTAGTTGTCAATAGAAGCTTAAAAGCAATACAAGGAAGATCTAGAGAGTCTGAGGATGTGTATTATATCGAAACATGCTGATGGGAGATTAAAAGCCGTTAGTGGTTTATTATTTAATAAAGACGTAGCCCAGATGTTTAAGAGCCTTCACCACAATACTCGCATAACGAAAGTATCCTTTATAATCTTGGGCAAATTGTCAAAGACTATACTTGCTAAAAGGTTGGTACTCCATATATATATCTGATTGTTTGAATCAATAGTTTAGGTTACCCTTTTCATCGAACAAAGACCTGTTTCACCCCAAACCTGTTTTGTTTTCGCAAGACCTTTCCAATGCGATTCAAATCCTGAACCGTCTTTTTAAATGAAGGTTCATAAAAAGGACCTTGTTCTTCTTCGTCAGTAAAATCCTTGATGCGATACCTTTGGGCTAAAGTGTTTAGCACTTAGGACAACAGTTAAGACTTTTCTCGGTCCACCTTTTTAAACATTCTTTTCTTTTAAAGTTTTAAAACTGTGTCCGTCCCCTACTTTAAATTTAACCTGTTTCAATGAAAGAAGGTTACCATACAAGTTTCGTACACTTTATATTCGTGTTCTTTTTTAATAGTATTATTAGAAGCCATTTTAATTGATCTATATTTGGAGGTGTTGCACTAATGAAGGCGATTATCCACTATAGGGAATCTAAGGTGTGCCTTAACGTACTTTTCATATTAACCACACATGCTTTTGGAATTCTTAGGCTTATCTCTACGGCAAAGTTCCGAACCATACCTAGCTCAGTTTGAAGGTATTGACCCGAGCTGATCGCCACTTAAAAATTTTTCTGGGATCCGGGCCCGTCTGGCCACCACAGAGGTTCAAAGGTGTCCCTTAACGTAATTTTCCGTATTAAACACACATTCGGTACTTTTCGGCATATACCAACGGCAAAGTTTCGAACCGGACCTAGCTCATTTTAAAGGTATTGACCCAGGCTATTCCCCACTTAAATATTTTTCTGGGATCCGGGCCCGTCTGGCCACCACAGAGGTTCAAAGGTGTCCCTAAACGTAATTTTCCGTATTAAACACACATTCGGTACTTTTCGGCATATACCAACGGCAAAGTTTCGAACCGGACCTAGCTCATTTTAAAGGTATTGACCCAGGCTATTCCCCACTTAAATATTTTTCTGGCATCCGGGCCCGTCTGGCCACCACAGAGGTTCAAAGGTGTCCCTAAACGTAATTTTCCGTATTAAACACACATTCGGTACTTTTCGGCATATACCAACGGCAAAGTTTCGAACCGGACCTAGCTCATTTTAAAGGTATTGACCCAGGCTATTCCCCACTTAAATATTTTTCTGGGATCCGGGCCCGTCTGGCCACCACAGAGGTTCAAAGGTGTCCCTAAACGTAATTTTCCGTATTAAACACACATTCGGTACTTTTCGGCATATACCAACGGCAAAGTTTCGAACCGGACCTAGCTCATTTTAAAGGTATTGACCCAGGCTATTCCCCACTTAAATATTTTTCTGGGAACCGGGCCCGTCTGGCCACCACAGAGGTTCAAAGGTGTCCCTAAACGTAATTTTCCGTATTAAACACACATTCGGTACTTTTCGGCATATACCAACGGCAAAGTTTCGAACCGGACCTAGCTCATTTTAAAGGTATTGACCCAGGCTATTCCCCACTTAAATATTTTTCTGGGATCCGGGCCCGTCTGGCCACCACAGAGGTTCAAAGGTGTCCCTAAACGTAATTTTCCGTATTAAACACACATTCGGTACTTTTCGACATATACCAACGGCAAAGTTTCGAACCGGACCTAGCTCATTTTAAAGGTATTGACCCAGGCTATTCCCCACTTAAATATTTTTCTGGGATCCGGGCCCGTCTGGCCACCACAGAGGTTCAAAGGTGTCCCTAAACGTAATTTTCCGTATTAAACACACATTCGGTACTCTTCGGTATATCCCTACGGCAAAGTTCCGAACCGGACCTAGCTCATTTTAAAGGTATTGACCCAAGCTATTCCCCACTTAAATATTTTTCTGGGATCCGGGCCCGTCTGGCCACCACAGAGGTTCAAAGTTGCCCATTTACGTATTTTTCATATCGACCACACATTCGGTACTCTTCGGTATATCCCTACGGCAAAGTTCCGAACCGGACCTAGCTCATTTTAAAGGTATTGACCCAAGCTATTCCCCACTTAAATATTTTTCTGGGATCCGGGCCCGTCTGGCCACCACAGAGGTTCAAAGTTGCCCATTTACGTATTTTTCATATCGACCACACATTCGGTACTCTTCGGTATATCCCTACGGCAAAGTTCCGAACCGGACCTAGCTCATTTTAAAGGTATTGACCCAAGCTATTCCCCACTTAAATATTTTTCTGGGATCCGGGCCCGTCTGGCCACCACAGAGGTTCAAAGTTGCCCATTTACGTATTTTTCATATCGACCACACATTCGGTACTCTTCGGTATATCCCTACGGCAAAGTTCCGAACCGGACCTAGCTCATTTTAAAGGTATTGACTCAAGCTATTCCCCACTTAAATATTTTTCTGGGATCCGGGCCCGTCTGGCCACCACAGAGGTTCAAAGTTGCCCATTTACGTATTTTTCATATCGACCACACATTCGGTACTCTTCGGTATATCCCTACGGCAAAGTTCCGAACTGGACCTAGCTCATTTTAAAGGTATTGACCCAAGCTATTCCCCACTTAAATATTTTTCTGGGATCCGGGCCCGTCTGGCCACCACAGAGGTTCAAAGTTGCCCATTTACGTATTTTTCATATCGACCACACATTCGGTACTCTTCGGTATATCCCTACGGCAAAGTTCCGAACCGGACCTAGCTCATTTTAAAGGTATTGACCCAAGCTATTCCCCACTTAAATATTTTTCTGGGATCCGGGCCCGTCTGGCCACCACAGAGGTTCAAAGGTGTCCCTAAACGTAATTTTCCGTATTAAACACACATTCGGTACTCTTCGGTATATCCCTACGGCAAAGTTCCGAACCGGACCTAGCTCATTTTAAAGGTATTGACCCAAGCTATTCCCCACTTAAATATTTTTCTGGGATCCGGGCCCGTCTGGCCACCACAGAGGTTCAAAGTTGCCCATTTACGTATTTTTCATATCGACCACACATTCGGTACTCTTCGGCATATCCCTACGGCAAAGTTCCGAACCGGACCTAGCTCATTTTAAAGGTATTGACCCAAGCTATTCCCCACTTAAATATTTTTCTGGGATCCGGGCCCGTCTGGCCACCACAGAGGTTCAAAGGTGTCCCTAAACGTAATTTTCCGTATTAAACACACATTCGGTACTCTTCGGTATATCCCTACGGCAAAGTTCCGAACCGGACCTAGCTCATTTTAAAGGTATTGACCCAAGCTATTCCCCACTTAAATATTTTTCTGGGATCCGGGCCCGTCTGGCCACCACAGAGGTTCAAAGTTGCCCATCTACGTATTTTTCATATCGACCACACATTCGGTACTCTTCGGCATATCCCTACGGCAAAGTTCCGAACCGGACCTAGCTCATTTTAAAGGTATTGACCCAAGCTATTCCCCACTTAAATATTTTTCTGGGATCCGGGCCCGTCTGGCCACCACAGAGGTTCAAAGTTGCCCATTTACGTATTTTTCATATCGACCACACATTCGGTACTCTTCGGTATATCCCTACGGCAAAGTTCCGAACCGGACCTAGCTCATTTTAAAGGTATTGACCCAAGCTATTCCCCACTTAAATATTTTTCTGGGATCCGGGCCCGTCTGGCCACCACAGAGGTTCAAAGTTGCCCATTTACGTATTTTTCATATCGACCACACATTCGGTACTCTTCGGTATATCCCTACGGCAAAGTTCCGAACCGGACCTAGCTCATTTAAAAGGTATTGACCCAAGCTATTCCCCACTTAAATATTTTTCTGGGATCCGGGCCCGTCTGGCCACCACAGAGGTTCAAAGTTGCCCATTTACGTATTTTTCATATCGACCACACATTCGGTACTCTTCGGTATATCCCTACGGCAAAGTTCCGAACCGGACCTAGCTCATTTTAAAGGTATTGACCCAAGCTATTCCCCACTTAAATATTTTTCTGGGATCCGGGCCCGTCTGGCCACCACAGAGGTTCAAAGTTGCCCATTTACGTATTTTTCATATCGACCACACATTCGGTACTCTTCGGTATATCCCTACGGCAAAGTTCCGAACCGGACCTAGCTCATTTTAAAGGTATTGACCCAAGCTATTCCCCACTTAAATATTTTTCTGGGATCCGGGCCCGTCTGGCCACCACAGAGGTTCAAAGTTGCCCATTTACGTATTTTTCATATCGACCACACATTCGGTACTCTTCGGTATATCCCTACGGCAAAGTTCCGAACCGGACCTAGCTCATTTTAAAGGTATTGACCCAAGCTATTCCCCACTTAAATATTTTTCTGGGATCCGGGCCCGTCTGGCCACCACAGAGGTTCAAAGTTGCCCATTTACGTATTTTTCATATCGACCACACATTCGGTACTCTTCGGTATATCCCTACGGCAAAGTTCCGAACCGGACCTAGCTCATTTTAAAGGTATTGACCCAAGCTATTCCCCACTTAAATATTTTTCTGGGATCCGGGCCCGTCTGGCCACCACAGAGGTTCAAAGTTGCCCATTTACGTATTTTTCATATCGACCACACATTCGGTACTCTTCGGTATATCCCTACGGCAAAGTTCCGAACCGGACCTAGCTCATTTTAAAGGTATTGACCCAAGCTATTCCCCACTTAAATATTTTTCTGGGATCCGGGCCCGTCTGGCCACCACAGAGGTTCAAAGTTGCCCATTTACGTATTTTTCATATCGACCACACATTCGGTACTCTTCGGTATATCCCTACGGCAAAGTTCCGAACCGGACCTAGCTCATTTTAAAGGTATTGACCCAAGCTATTCCCCACTTAAATATTTTTCTGGGATCCGGGCCCGTCTGGCCACCACAGAGGTTCAAAGTTGCCCATTTACGTATTTTTCATATCGACCACACATTCGGTACTCTTCGGTATATCCCTACGGCAAAGTTCCGAACCGGACCTAGCTCATTTTAAAGGTATTGACCCAAGCTATTCCCCACTTAAATATTTTTCTGGGATCCGGGCCCGTCTGGCCACCACAGAGGTTCAAAGGTGTCCCTAAACGTAATTTTCCGTATTAAACACACATTCGGTACTCTTCGGTATATCCCTACGGCAAAGTTCCGAACCGGACCTAGCTCATTTTAAAGGTATTGACCCAAGCTATTCCCCACTTAAATATTTTTCTGGGATCCGGGCCCGTCTGGCCACCACAGAGGTTCAAAGTTGCCCATTTACGTATTTTTCATATCGACCACACATTCGGTACTCTTCGGCATATCCCTACGGCAAAGTTCCGAACCGGACCTAGCTCATTTTAAAGGTATTGACCCAAGCTATTCCCCACTTAAATATTTTTCTGGGATCCGGGCCCGTCTGGCCACCACAGAGGTTCAAAGGTGTCCCTAAACGTAATTTTCCGTATTAAACACACATTCGGTACTCTTCGGTATATCCCTACGGCAAAGTTCCGAACCGGACCTAGCTCATTTTAAAGGTATTGACCCAAGCTATTCCCCACTTAAATATTTTTCTGGGATCCGGGCCCGTCTGGCCACCACAGAGGTTCAAAGTTGCCCATCTACGTATTTTTCATATCGACCACACATTCGGTACTCTTCGGCATATCCCTACGGCAAAGTTCCGAACCGGACCTAGCTCATTTTAAAGGTATTGACCCAAGCTATTCCCCACTTAAATATTTTTCTGGGATCCGGGCCCGTCTGGCCACCACAGAGGTTCAAAGTTGCCCATTTACGTATTTTTCATATCGACCACACATTCGGTACTCTTCGGTATATCCCTACGGCAAAGTTCCGAACCGGACCTAGCTCATTTTAAAGGTATTGACCCAAGCTATTCCCCACTTAAATATTTTTCTGGGATCCGGGCCCGTCTGGCCACCACAGAGGTTCAAAGTTGCCCATTTACGTATTTTTCATATCGACCACACATTCGGTACTCTTCGGTATATCCCTACGGCAAAGTTCCGAACCGGACCTAGCTCATTTAAAAGGTATTGACCCAAGCTATTCCCCACTTAAATATTTTTCTGGGATCCGGGCCCGTCTGGCCACCACAGAGGTTCAAAGTTGCCCATTTACGTATTTTTCATATCGACCACACATTCGGTACTCTTCGGTATATCCCTACGGCAAAGTTCCGAACCGGACCTAGCTCATTTTAAAGGTATTGACCCAAGCTATTCCCCACTTAAATATTTTTCTGGGATCCGGGCCCGTCTGGCCACCACAGAGGTTCAAAGTTGCCCATTTACGTATTTTTCATATCGACCACACATTCGGTACTCTTCGGTATATCCCTACGGCAAAGTTCCGAACCGGACCTAGCTCATTTTAAAGGTATTGACCCAAGCTATTCCCCACTTAAATATTTTTCTGGGATCCGGGCCCGTCTGGCCACCACAGAGGTTCAAAGTTGCCCATTTACGTATTTTTCATATCGACCACACATTCGGTACTCTTCGGTATATCCCTACGGCAAAGTTCCGAACCGGACCTAGCTCATTTTAAAGGTATTGACCCAAGCTATTCCCCACTTAAATATTTTTCTGGGATCCGGGCCCGTCTGGCCACCACAGAGGTTCAAAGTTGCCCATTTACGTATTTTTCATATCGACCACACATTCGGTACTCTTCGGTATATCCCTACGGCAAAGTTCCGAACCGGACCTAGCTCATTTTAAAGGTATTGACCCAAGCTATTCCCCACTTAAATATTTTTCTGGGATCCGGGCCCGTCTGGCCACCACAGAGGTTCAAAGTTGCCCATTTACGTATTTTTCATATCGACCACACATTCGGTACTCTTCGGTATATCCCTACGGCAAAGTTCCGAACCGGACCTAGCTCATTTTAAAGGTATTGACCCAAGCTATTCTCCACTTAAATATTTTTCTGGGATCCGGGCCCGTCTGGCCACCACAGAGGTTCAAAGTTGCCCATTTACGTATTTTTCATATCGACCACACATTCGGTACTCTTCGGTATATCCCTACGGCAAAGTTCCGAACCGGACCTAGCTCATTTTAAAGGTATTGACCCAAGCTATTCCCCACTTAAATATTTTTCTGGGATCCGGGCCCGTCTGGCCACCACAGAGGTTCAAAGTTGCCCATTTACGTATTTTTCATATCGACCACACATTCGGTACTCTTCGGTATATCCCTACGGCAAAGTTCCGAACCGGACCTAGCTCATTTTAAAGGTATTGACCCAAGCTATTCCCCACTTAAATATTTTTCTGGGATCCGGACCCGTCTGGCCACCACAGAGGTTCAAAGGTGTCCCTAAACGTAATTTTCCGTATTAAACACACATTCGGTACTCTTCGGTATATCCCTACGGCAAAGTTCCGAACCGGACCTAGCTCATTTTAAAGGTATTGACCCAAGCTATTCCCCACTTAAATATTTTTCTGGGATCCGGGCCCGTCTGGCCACCACAGAGGTTCAAAGTTGCCCATCTACGTATTTTTCATATCGACCACACATTCGGTACTCTTCGGCATATCCCTACGGCAAAGTTCCGAACCGGACCTAGCTCATTTTAAAGGTATTGACCCAAGCTATTCCCCACTTAAATATTTTTCTGGGATCCGGGCCCGTCTGGCCACCACAGAGGTTCAAAGTTGCCCATTTACGTATTTTTCATATCGACCACACATTCGGTACTCTTCGGTATATCCCTACGGCAAAGTTCCGAACCGGACCTAGCTCATTTTAAAGGTATTGACCCAAGCTATTCCCCACTTAAATATTTTTCTGGGATCCGGGCCCGTCTGGCCACCACAGAGGTTCAAAGTTGCCCATTTACGTATTTTTCATATCGACCACACATTCGGTACTCTTCGGTATATCCCTACGGCAAAGTTCCGAACCGGACCTAGCTCATTTTAAAGGTATTGACCCAAGCTATTCCCCACTTAAATATTTTTCTGGGATCCGGGCCCGTCTGGCCACCACAGAGGTTCAAAGTTGCCCATTTACGTATTTTTCATATCGACCACACATTCGGTACTCTTCGGTATATCCCTACGGCAAAGTTCCGAACCGGACCTAGCTCATTTTAAAGGTATTGACCCAAGCTATTCCCCACTTAAATATTTTTCTGGGATCCGGGCCCGTCTGGCCACCACAGAGGTTCAAAGTTGCCCATTTACGTATTTTTCATATCGACCACACATTCGGTACTCTTCGGTATATCCCTACGGCAAAGTTCCGAACCGGACCTAGCTCATTTTAAAGGTATTGACCCAAGCTATTCCCCACTTAAATATTTTTCTGGGATCCGGGCCCGTCTGGCCACCACAGAGGTTCAAAGTTGCCCATTTACGTATTTTTCATATCGACCACACATTCGGTACTCTTCGGTATATCCCTACGGCAAAGTTCCGAACCGGACCTAGCTCATTTTAAAGGTATTGACCCAAGCTATTCCCCACTTAAATATTTTTCTGGGATCCGGGCCCGTCTGGCCACCACAGAGGTTCAAAGTTGCCCATTTACGTATTTTTCATATCGACCACACATTCGGTACTCTTCGGTATATCCCTACGGCAAAGTTCCGAACCGGACCTAGCTCATTTTAAAGGTATTGACCCAAGCTATTCCCCACTTAAATATTTTTCTGGGATCCGGGCCCGTCTGGCCACCACAGAGGTTCAAAGTTGCCCATTTACGTATTTTTCATATCGACCACACATTCGGTACTCTTCGGTATATCCCTACGGCAAAGTTCCGAACCGGACCTAGCTCATTTTAAAGGTATTGACCCAAGCTATTCCCCACTTAAATATTTTTCTGGGATCCGGGCCCGTCTGGCCACCACAGAGGTTCAAAGTTGCCCATTTACGTATTTTTCATATCGACCACACATTCGGTACTCTTCGGTATATCCCTACGGCAAAGTTCCGAACCGGACCTAGCTCATTTTAAAGGTATTGACCCAAGCTATTCCCCACTTAAATATTTTTCTGGGATCCGGGCCCGTCTGGCCACCACAGAGGTTCAAAGTTGCCCATTGATGTATTTTCAATACCCATAACCCAGATCCTTTTAGTCACGTTTATATCTACACCTAATTTTATATACTACAAAGTCTATAATTTCGTTGAATTTGGGATATTGAAACACCAGGGGTCTCACCGTTATCTGAGTGGTCTCCCGTAGGTTTTCACTATATATATATTTATTTATTTTTTTTTGGCTTTCCATAGATATTTCTATTTATATTTCTTAATGTTTTTAGAGTGGCTGGCTTTAGTTTTAGTTTTATATATTTTATATTAAATTAAATCTTTGATGAATCTTTGATGTCGTTTTATTGATAAAAATTCATATTACATAAAGACAAATATGTAATTAATATAAGGGTTTATATTCGAGGACAACGAGGGACAACGAGAATTTACGACAGCTTGAAGGGGTCATAAAACTATTTGCGGCGTAATTTTTCACTCCTGTTAACTATGAAAATCATACTTTTTAACTAAATTTTAATATTGAACCGACTGCTAGCAACCGGTTTGATATGGAATATCGAATATCGAATATCAAACCGGCAGCTAACTTCACATACATATTTTAAAAGTAATGAAATGCTTTTAAAATCATTACAAGCCGCGAAATTGTCGAATTCCGCCGTTAAATTATATTTAACTAAGATTTAGCGATTTTTGGAACGTTTGAGTCTCATGCAATTTTTTGGTTTTTAGACATATCGTCAAAATTGGCTGCTGGAAAAAAGTGGCTGCTATCTTGATTGGCCGATAAAAGTGGCTGCCAGCTTGAGTCTGGTGTCATGGAGTCTGCGTATTACTGTGTCTACAATATATTCAAACACCAAATGCAACATGTATGAAATGTATGGATTTTCCTTTTGAACACTGTTACATCAGAGGAAAAACGCTAACTACCTCATTTAGTAATTTAGACGTACATAAAACTGAAGTTTTTTTTTATATAAAGCTTTTACAAATTAAATACATATTGGAAAGAATTGTGGAACCATTAACTTGGTTTTCAACATTAAAAAAAATAGAAAGTACACAATGTAAAATCCCAATAGTAATCTTGTTAAGTTAAAACAATAGTTTCGAATCTAATTTGTTTTCAATGTATCATAGTTTCATTATCAATTATCTGTACTACATGTATTACCTTATTGATTTTGAATGTCTAACCTTACCCCCTTCTTAATTTCATATTTCCAAAAGATAGTATTCTGGTCTTTAATAGTCTATTTCTGGACTTAAGTATGACGTTGATTTTCGCTGAACCAAAATCCACTTTTTTAAGAAGTCAGCTGAAGCCAACTCCGGGTGCGTGTTTTTCTAGCTGTGTTGAAGAACAGTTAGTGGCCTTGAGATGTGTTCTGCTCTTTGGCCGGGTTGTTGTCTTATTGACACATTCCCCGTTTCCATTCTCAATGTAATCAACATTGTTTTACACAAAATTTCAAAACAGTGTATCTATAAAATTGAGAATGGAAATGGGGAATGTGTCAAAGAGACAACAACCCGACCATGGAAAAAACAACAACAGAAGGTCACCAACAGGTCTTCAATGTAGCGAGAAATTCCCGCACCCGGAGGCGTCCTTCAGCTGGACCCTAAACAAATATATACTAGTTCAGTGATATTGAACGCCATACTTATTTCCAAATTGTACACAAGAAACTGAAATTAAATAATACAAGACTAACAAAGGCCAGAGGCTCCTGACTTGGGACAGGCGCAAAAATGCGGCGGGGTTAAACATGTTTATGATATCTCACCTAGCCTGGACACCACTATGTCTAAAAACCTATGAAAGCATCAAATTAAGTATTTCCGTGGAACCTCATCAGTCATGGCATTTTCCCAGTGATTTAAGCTTTCGGTTTTTTTTTCAGAAGAAAACGTGTCTATTACATTCAACCGAAATACAGAACTAGTGTTAGTCCAAACTTGTTAAATGGAAAGTTTAAACTACCCTTACCAAGCTCACTTATTTCAACGTCTACTCTTTGAACATTTAAGAACGCCATCATGATTTGGTAAACAGTTATGTATTTCTTTCACAGATGACCGAGGTTATGTTCCATTGTCGTTACGAAAATTTAGTCCTTGTCGTTTTTGAGATACCCAAATATCATCTTATCATTAGGCAACTTTTGGTCATTACACATTCGGTACCATTTCTAGAGAAAGGTTTCTCACCTTACTTTTTTATTAAACCTTTTTCATTAAAGATATCTGTGCTTGTGGTTTCATCTTTCCTTTGTCTAATGGAAATCTTTTCATTCCAAACCTATTCGGTTATGTATTGAGTTATATAGTTAAATTTACCGATGATCTTTAAATATGATTATATCTTCGAGATGAAAAGCTGCAGTACACTGTCCTCAAATAGACGGATTTAAACTAAAGTAACACGACAAACGTCATTTATAGAGCAAGAACTGTTGGCCTTTCGAATAATTCTGAAGCACCTTAGTTCATACATGAATTGTTGGTTTAGATCGTGCTGCTCAGTCTTTAGATTTTTATGAGTGTATCAAGGACTACGTATTATGTTGTCTATCTTTTTATTGTCCCCTTCGGTATTTTCATCTCGTGTTTATCTGTTTTAATCTAAATAAAAAAGATCATCATCTCTTATAAAAATATATTTTTTCCATACTGAATGGCAAATTTTTAAAATATAAGATACTAATATTGTATCATTCATTCCCTTATACAGCCCGTAACAGAGTAGTGATCGAATTCGCGTTTCTTTACCGTCAGAATAAGTTACGTTATCGACAAACTTATTTCAGAAGTGACAGTTTAATTTTCTTCATCGACAAAATATTTCATGTCCAACGTGTAAAATTTCATTGTTTAAGTCGAAGTTTTTTTAACACAGTAAAACATTTTTAAATCAACCTCTGTCATTGGCATTTTCATTTTAACGGTAAAGGATCAAATACGGGATCTCCGAAATTTCTATCATTTGTTACGAGGAAATCATTATTCAATCGAACATATGTCTTTGTTCATGACACATATTATGAAATGCAAAGGAGTTGAAATGATCATTCAAATACTTTCGAACTGACGGAAACAAAAAAACATAATCTAGAATGTGTGTTCTGTCATAAACAATGGCTTCGTCGTGCGAATCGACGAGATCATGTTACATGTAACTGATCTTAGCAGTAGAAACAGTAGGTGCGACCTGGATAAAATCTTTATCAATTTAATATAAGCGATAAATATTCATGACTACAATGACAAGCATTAGCCTTTCAAAAAGGGCTAGTCGACTCTTAGCTGATAAAAATGGAAAGTGCTCTCGCTTTGTAGATTAATTCATTTACTAGAATAGCCATGTGCATCATTCAACAAATTTTACCACACACATGAGGTCACACGTTATGAAGTAGTATATATATCGTTTAACGTTGTTGTTTACGAAACTCCAGAAGATTCGACTATTTATAGATAAAAGTTACCTGTGTACCAATATCATGAAAATGCATGATTAATGACCAGGCAAAATCTAATTGCTAAAATATAGAGGACAAATTCGATACTCTACTGGATTGAAGGACATTTACTGGGTTTGGATTGTCCTATCCAATCAATAAACTTTGATTATTCACGTCTCGTAATATCTTCCAATCAGGTAGCAAGAAAAATTCACGCACTGACTGTCCATCGTTCAATTCTTAATATCGACTCCTAGGAGCCGATAATAATGAATTTATTGGAGTCACATCCACTGTTTCTACTGTAAACATGAACTCGTCGGTTACTGCAATGAAGACACTTTTAAAGATTGAGATTGTTGGTTTATTCTTTACACCTTCGAGGTATTATAATTATTTCAGTGTTTATTTAAAGTTAAATTTATTTTCAAATCTCTTCTGTTTAAAATTGTCGAAACTTCCGTTTAAGATTTCTGTGGTAAACTATCTATTCTATAGTAAGGACCATTTTATAATAAATGCCCTTTTGTACAAGAATACTTTTTTATAGAAGTATAGATCTGCTGGTTATAGATTT
The DNA here is from genome assembly GCF_965363235.1 of Mytilus galloprovincialis. Classification (NCBI taxonomy): domain Eukaryota; kingdom Metazoa; phylum Mollusca; class Bivalvia; order Mytilida; family Mytilidae; genus Mytilus; species Mytilus galloprovincialis. The sequence goes on along the minus strand of NC_134840.1, from coordinate 51,167,162 downwards.
TTTTTTTATAACTTTCATTATTGTGACGACGCGCTATGAAATTCAGATTAATTTATAAGTGAAGTTGTATATAAATTTTTGGTCATAAACACAAATCTTTTAAACAGTTCGACGAGTGCGTCAATGTTACAGTAGTCAGTTTACTGTAAGTTACTAAGCTTGGCCCGATTTATCTGTCATTTATGGAAACTAATTCACCACTTTCTGAGACATTCATTTTTATTTCACCATCAGACATGGAGCTACATTTGTGACTAAAGGAAAACTCTCAAATTAAAGAAATTTGACATGATATACTGAAACTTTCTTATAATCAATTAAACGACTGCTTTTCTTAGATATGTGATTTTTCATGGTCAAACATTTTCATTGTTAAGGAGGCTCGAGGGTATAAAAATTTCAGAAAAAAATTAAACATTTGTTTTTCATTACAAATTTTATCTATTACCTTTTGTAGTTGTTACTTTATCATATGGTACAAAAAACATTCAAAACAATTAATTCGTGTTGGCCCCAGATGACTTTTAAAATGTAAACATCATTGAAAAAGTACCAAATTATCTCCCTTTGGTGGAAAAATTACATTTTTTGGCTTTAAAATTGAAATATCTCTTTTAACTCATCGGTGACCTATATTTTTTAATATAATTTCGATATATGCTGTACTTAAACTAAATTATTGTAAAATTTGAGCAATTTCTGTAATAAATTTCTTTTTTTATTTCGATATTACCTTTATTTCTCCTATTAGTTCAACAGAAAAAAAAAAAACACTTTTACAAAGATGAATGCTTCTTTCGAAGGCAGATTGTGAGTGCAAATGAACGGTGACCCCAATTTTTTATTTTATTTTTCTATTAACTATAAGATAAAGTTCATTTATAGAAAAATATAGAGAAATCCTATATAAATGATTTAGAGGGAGTGAGATTCCACCCTTGTTGAAAGCCTTGTGGAGACCTCTAGATTTTTAAATTCCCTCCGTTTTTCTCATGGATGGAGTGTGGTCTCTCTATAAATTACTCCATATCTTTTTATTTTCCTATTTACCGAAGGTTCCATGTGAAAATTTCCATTGGATCATATCTGTTAAACTAAATGTACAAAACAGGCTCAAGAAAAGGCGAAATTTCTTTTTCAAACCCGACCTAGAAATCCAAATTTCTCTGTGTGTGTGCCATTGCAAGAAATAGTTTTGCTCGTTATTTTGTCATATTAAAAAAAAATCTCAACAAAATTTTCCCGTTTAAACTGTACTAGAAAAAAGTTTGGCATGTGAAACGGACGAAGACATATTCTAACAGAAGTACAAGTACCAGTCCTCCCTTTTGTGTATACATATGAGAAAACATTTCAAAGTTATTGATTGAATTCAAATCCATCACACATACGGTACACATTGTAGTCCGAAAATATAAAGGACTTCATTCCATTCCTATCAAACACCTTTTTAGTTGTTTACCAGTATATTTCTTTTAGTTTGGGGTAAAATTGTAAAGGAAATAATACTTTCAAGACGTCCTTCCATAAATCTTTTTTTTTGTTCTGACTTTGAAGAAATGACTACTTTTCGCCCAATCGAAATGGTGCATATGGACATATTTTGTTTCATATTATTAGAATTATTTTCAATATTATTGGTATTAAACTTGATTATCGACACATGAAAGTTTGTCAGCATTGTCAATCTTTTTAACGTTAAAGTGCCAATAGTTCGGTCACTACTCAATTAAGTTTGTCGATAACGTAGCTAATTTTGACGGTAAAGAAACATCAATTCGATCACTTCTCTGTTACGGGCTGTAATTGTGTTGATATACTACTAAAAATAAGTAACCACTGTTCTTTCCTTATACATACAAAAGGCAATATTCCTGGAAAAGGGGGATAAAATATGCTAACTAGAAAGACAATAATGTGCAAATTGTCTAAGTAGCTTTAAGAAAATAAAACTATAAATGATTGATAGCAGCACAGAATATTTAGAATTTTGTTGTTTTATTCTAGTAAGTTTGAAATTGTAGAATTGAAAATCTTTCTTTTAAGCAAAGTATGCTGTACACATTTTTATGAAGCTGCTAATCAGACCTGCATAGGTAAGACATAACTACAATAGAACAAACTAATATGAAATGATTCAACCAGATTTAATATGAAACTCTTTTAATGTTCTAGAAACTTTGATACTCATCTTCACCTTTGATGCTTTTGCACATCAAACTATTTTAAATATATCAATTATCCACCAAACATATGGAAAAGTCATGTAACAACAGATATTTGACTTCGATTTTCGTTTTCTTAACAATCGTTTTTTCTTTTTGTATATCCCTTCAACAAAAGGAAATTGCAAACGCTTTGATATTAAATACAGACCTATCTCGGTTACTAATTGTTTTAGCAAAATATTGGAGAAAATTATTTTTAAGTATTTACATAATTATATACATGATCATGCAATATTAACTGATCAACAGTCCGGGTTCCGAAACAAGGACTCTACTATAAATCAGTTACTTTTATTATATGATGAGATTGTAAAAAATCTTGACAAAGGGAAAGATGTCAGATTTATTTTTTGTGATGTGTCAAAGGCATTTGATCGTGTATGGCACATGGGACTTCTATATAAGTTAAGAAAATATGGAATAAAGGGTAATTTGCTTAACTGGTTCAAAAGTTATCTTTCTGATAGACAACAAAGGGTTGGAGTAAATGGGTTTTTTTCTAACTGGAATACTGTCAAGGCAGGAGTCCCTCAAGGATCCATCTTGGGCCCTTTTCTGTTTTTATTGTTTGTGAATGACATAGTAGATGCGGTTACAAACAAAATAAAACTGTTTGCAGATGATACTTGTCTATATTGTGTTGTACATGATGAGAGATCAGCAGCTGAATCCTTGGGTCAAGATCTAGAATCATTAGATCAATGGGCAGGGGAATGGGGTGTAACCTTCAATGCAGACAAAACCAAATCTATGTATTTTACAAGAAAAAGAAATATTGATGTCACATCACTATGCATGAATGATGCACCTCTAGAAAATGTCTCAGAACATAAACATCTTGGTATAACCTTATCTTCTAATGCCAAATGGTCTAGTCACATACAGGATATTTATTCAAAAGCTTGTAAACGTCTTAATATTATGAGATATTTAAAACATAAGATTGATAGACAGTCTTTTGAAAGACTTTATATTGCATTTATAAGGCCTATTTTAGAATATGGGAACATAATTTGGGACAACTGCACACAAGAAGAATCAGATCTAATTGAGTCTGTACAACAAGCTGCTGCCAGAATTGTAACTGGGCTTCGAAAGGGAACTCCTAGATGGAAATTATATAAGGAATTAGGTTGGGATTCCCTCCAGAATAGACGTCAGAAAAACAAATTATTGTTTCTTCATAAAACTATTTCTGGAGATATTCCCAATTATATTGCTGCTGATATCTTGTCGTGTACAAACACTAATGACCAGTATGGTCTGAGAAAAAAAAGGGAATTTAAAACTCCTCAGTGTCGAACCACAGCCTATAAAAACAGTTTTATTCCACATACTCTTGAAAAGTGGAATTCACTTGATGGAGAAGTTAAAAATATTTTAAGTTTCACAGGATTTAAAAGAAAACTGAATGAGGACATAAGTCCTTGTCCTGTTTTCTTTTCCACTGGTTCACGTAAAGTTAATATAATCCACTGCCAATTAAGAAATGAGGCTAGTGATCTAAAAGATCATCTCTTCTGTGATCATTTGTCGGACAGCTCTATGTGTGCATGTGGAGATCCAGTAGAAGATAATTTTCATTTCTTTTATGTTTGTCCATTTTACATTTATCAGAGATATGAGCTCTTTCGAAAAATAAGTAACTTTAAAAATGTCAATCTTGATGTCCTACTACAGGGTTGCTCAGACTTAAATATTGATGAAAACACAGAGATATTTACATATGTACAACAATATATTCATGAAACTGGAAGATTTTTATAATATTTCATGTGATATTATACTGTTTAGAATCCAGCCTATAACCACAGTGTACCACTCTTTAGTCTTAATTAAAGACAAACCTAACTTTTAACACAAAAAACAACCAATTGTGTTTAGCATCTTTTTGCAAATAAATTTATATATATTTTATTTTATTTTTTGTATTAGTAATTATATTTTCAAAAATCAAGAAATTAATAGTCATGTAATAAGATGGTACACTAAATTATTTATGTATTGCAAAAAAGGGCCAATCAATTCTTTTTATTCATATAAATAGAACAACTTTGTTGCAGTGAGCTTGTGAATTTGAGTAAAAATCACTTTATGATCTACTTGATTCCTAACCAACACTTATTATTTTGGTATAAAATTCGACATCACCTTCAGTAGGTCTTGCTTTAACTTTGTTAACATAGTTATTTATATATGTATACACAAAAAATACTTCAAGAAGTGGAGGAACTGCCTCCCTGACTCACTGCAACAACGTATGATCTATTAACTTATCAGAAAATTATATACTATCATGCATGTTATTCAATCCATCTTGTATGGGAAAGGATTTGTATAGGCACTGCCTTTTGTCCAATCCCTTTGTTTAAATGTACATTTGATATTTGAACAATAAAATATTTTGAATTGATATTAAATACAATGATACATATGAATTAATAAAATCCAGTTTACAATCTATGCTATTGTACTACTTTAACTTCTTCAACTAAATGTTACATTTTTTTTTGATAATATTATGTTAAAGTCCTTTTAAATCAGACCTTTCTCTTTGCTCTGTCTTAATGTAATTGTTTTGTAGCATCGTGTCACATCTGAAAACGAACGCAAAAGGTCTTTTTGCATTACTTTATATGCAACATTTCACCGATAGTTTCTAGCAGAGAACTTACACATAAAGGATAAGTGTTTACCTGTACACATAGATAAACACATTTGAAACATTTTTTCTTTTTTTATCATGAAGCTTGATCGTGATATCAGAAAAGTGAATAATTTCCATGATTTTAATATTACATGAGTATACTGCCAATCCATCAGGAAAACAATTCATGTTTTACGAATCAAATATTTTATAATTTTACTTTGAAAGTGGACATGAATAGTTGTTTGAATCACAGTGTATTCAAACTATCAGAGTTGTACCGCTTCCGGAAAAGTTAACTTTGCATAGATTTATCACCACAGGATCATTTGTGATTTTTTTTTAAATGAATGATATTTTCTAAGAAAAATCTGTTTTGAAAGTTTTTCTCGTATGTGCCATGTCGACGGTCATCTTGGGTTTAAGATTAGGCTCAAAAATTATACATTAAAACAGGATGATCTGTTGTTATTCTTTCAAGTGTTGTCTAAATTGTTGGCATAGGTTATTGAATTGAGGATGTCCTTTACTTGGATTTTTTTCTCCAATATTGCTGTCTTTTTATATATGTTCCACATACAGTAAAGACCATCTTTTATTTGTTTGGAATATTTGACGTTTGAATACGCAGCCATACAAAAATCTACATCTTTATGGATCTAAATCATAAGAAAATCTCTATAAAAAAAAGGATATTAAATACTTGCAATACTTGCTCTTGAACATATATTTCCCTGTTTAAATTTGAAATTACGTTTTCCTGTCATGAATAGCTTTAACAATGTCTCATTTTAAAGAAAATAAACAGTAAAATATTATTTGTAAACACTATAATTGATAATTTAGGAAAATTAAATGATAATTGGTTTTTGGATTATTTTGAATTGATGAGAGCAATACCAAAACCTTGGTTTTGCCGTATTTGACTTTCAGCCTATGTCGTCTGGACTTTAAATGGCCTGGTAAAAAACGAAGTATTCCAAAGTAACTATATTTTATTACCATTGAAATCTCATGGCAACTCATATGACAACAATTTCAAATAAATGCTTACAATATATTTCACAATATAATATAGTTCATCATACATAGATATTATTGTCAAGCTGTAATATATAAAATGTTTCTTTTGTATAACGTAATGCGCAAATATTTCTGTTCTGGAGATCAATCCTGCATCGGTACGATTTCAATATACATGAAACAACAAATATTTTCTTTATGTTCTTTTGTCAAGGTAAACCAAAGCGACAAACAAGAATTTCTCTAAACTTCGTTGAATATTAAATATAAGCAAATAACAAAATAATACTTTACTACAAATAAATTATGCTTCAAATTCACAAATCTCCTGTAAACAACTTCGCATGGAATAATGAATATCTATGAAATAAATAATATTTTCGGAATAAATGTTTGCTGCATATTTTCACTTAAAAAGCATCTATATTAATCGTAATGTATAAACTAAAAACTCTCATTTTAGATAAATAAAACCAAATTAAAAAGTAAATGTAAAATGTAATTTTCATAAAAAGAATGCTTCAAAATATTGAATATGAATTACCTGGTAAAAACGAAGAATTCCAAAATAACTATATTTTATTACAACTGAAATCTCATGGCAACTGACGAATAGCCCAAAACACTAGCTTTAAAAAAGTCGTTGATCACGTGCTTCAGATACAGATCCAAGGTTTTCTTCGTTTTACCAATGAAAAGTCTCGTTACATGATTTCTAAACTGACCACAACATTTTAATTGGGTCACTCATAATTTTGGCTTGTCAACCAAGCTGACACTTTAATCTAGATTATTGATTTTGATATACCTAAGTTGCTAAAATCTATGTAATTTTAACAATAGGCCTAATTGCCTACACTCTTTCTCTAATTCAAAATATAGCATGTATAATTAATGAATGAATAATTATCAATATTTGTCAAACATCTGTCAGATCTATTTTCTTCTAAATTGTCCATTTTTACAAATTTATTTTGAGAATAAGAAATAAAATACTTTAAGTTCGCAAAGCTGTTATATTTCCTATTTTTGCAAATTGGAAATTTCAAAATATATCTCCCCTCTGCCTTAATTGGCTTTGACCCCAAAGCCACATAACATCAACTACAAATATAAGACTTATAAGATTAGAAAAGCATTCAAAGGAGAAGCAATGTTAGCTAAAGAATCAACGAACTTCCGATAGTAACTTCACATACCCAGAAAAGATTTAACCTGTTTTTGATTTTAAGGAACCGGAAATGAACTAACAGCATCCGTTTTAGATGGATCCACCTGAGCTCCATGTTTTGATAAGAAGTGACATAAGTATTTGACTTCTTTGACTTCAAACTCACATTTAGTTGGTTTCAATGTAAGATTTGCGTCTCGGAGTCTCTTAAATACTTGTTCTAGATGCCTTCGATGCTCCTATATTTTGAAATTTACAATTTGCAAAATAGGAAATATCTAACTTAAGGTTCATGTGGACCCTATGGCTAAAATGGACGTATTTTCACCTCAAAATTTACTTTGAGTACAGGCAAACCTGTGCATCTGGAAAAGCTTTAAGGAATAGCATGCCCTAGATAAATAGAATTCAAATGCATTGTATGATTTAGAAAATTCATAACTTAACTGGATTTTGCCGTACACTTTTTTTCGTCCCTGCAGGAGATGATAAAATTAAAAAACAGTTGAGTTTACCTTGATATGGTCCACTCAGGTACACAGTTCAAATCACCAATTATTGTCAGGTATCTATTGTCCATCTATTGTCCATGTCAATTAATACAGCTCACTTCAATTATTACCTGTGGGGAAGTTCTCAAACCTGTTTCCACACTTAGTTTATTTTGGCACCTTCTGGAGGAATGAAAAAAAGTGCACGGCAAAATCCTGGTAAGTTTTTATTTTTTCTAAAACATAAAACATGTTTGAAATTTATTTATCTAGGGCATGCTATGCCTGAAATTTTTAATAGATGCGCAGGTTTGTCTTTACTCAGAGTAAATTTTGAGGTGAAATTACAGCCATTTTAGCTATAGGGTCCACATGAACCTTGAAAATCTTGAAAATATTGACAATGCATTTTCAAAGATCAAAGCGAAATTCTTAATATGAGTAAAGAGTATTACAAAGTTCTATACAAAAGCTCTAACCCTGATACTGAAATCTTAAAATCATATATTGAGGGTACAAACATAAATCATTCTTTGACATCTTCTGAAAGTAAACAGGTAGATGGTAAATTAACACTAGAAGAGTTAACATCCTCCATTTTTAAAATGAAACGAAATAAAACACCTGGGAAAGACGGTTTAACGGTAGAGTTTTACAGACAATTTTGGCCAAAACTGAAGAACATAGTTTTGAAAGTTTCTAATACTTGTTATGATAAAGAATCTTTATCTAATACCCAAAAGATTGGGATTATATCATTAATTTATAAGAAAAATGACCCTCTGTCCCTGGATAATTACCGTCCAATAACTTTATTAAATATAGATGTGAAATTAATAACATATACTTTAGCACAAAGACTTAAAAAAATCTTACCATTAATAATCCATAGAGACCAAAATGGATACATAAAAAATCGCTATATAGGATTCAATGTGCGTCAAATTCAAGACATTATAGATTATTCTGAAAATTTTAATATTGAAGGAGCTATATTATTTATCGACTTTTCTAAAGCATTTGATTCACTGGAATGGGATTTTATGTTGGAATCACTAAAGAAATTTGGGTTTAATGAATCATTTCAGAAGTGGGTTAAAACCCTATATTATGACATAAAAGGATGTATTTTAAATAATGGGTGGATTTCAGAAACCTTCAACATTGAGCGCGGAATTCGACAAGGATGTCCTTTAAGCGCTTTATTGTTTGTTTTATCAGTTGAATTACTTGCTTGCAGAATAAGAGACTCTAATGATATAAAAGGAATACAAATAAAAATTGATAAAAAAACTCATAGTCTAAAAATTTCACAATTAGCAGATGACACAACTCTTTTTTTAAAATCTAAAAATGAAATAAAGCATGCACTTAATATAATTGAAACCTTTGGATCTCTCTCTGGACTCAAACTCAATAGAAATAAACCAGAAGGTATTTGGCTAGGTAAACTTAAACACTGCAAGGACAAATTCGAAAACATTAATTGGAAACATAACGTAAAAAGTCTTGGCATTTATTTTGGCTCTAACAAGAAAGAATGTCAAAAACTTAATACAGAAAAACAGTTGGAAAAATCAGAAAAAATAATTAATGATTGGAAAAAAAGGAAAATTAGCATGATTGGTAAAATCACTATCATCAAAACACTTGTCATACCTAATATAACATATATTGCATCACTAATAAATCTGTGCAAAGAAACTATATCTAAGTTTAAGAAGATGATATATAACTTTTTATGGGACGGTGGTAGTGAGAAAGTTAAACGCTCAGTGCTAAGAAAACATTATTTAGAAGGGGGGTTAAAAATGACAGATCTAGATTCTTACATTGAAGCAATGAAAATAAATTGGGTTAAAAGGCTTACAGATGAAACTTGGGCAAACTGGAAAATTATTCCAACCTACTATTTCAGTGAGTTTGGGGGTAAGAACATCATATTTAAAATGAATCTGGGTTCTCATAAATCATTAAAGAACATAAAAAACCTGCCTACTTTTTACTTAGAAATCTTAAAATGCTGGATTAAAAATGGTGGCGGGAAGACAAAAAAACCTGAGAACTTTTTAGATATAAGGAAACAAGTTATATGGGGAAATCAATATATTAAAAATCAAGGCAAAAGTTTGTATTTTAAACATTGGATAGAAGAAGATATAATTTTTATTAACGACATAATCGACGATAAAGGAGAAATTTCTCAAATTTTTTTAGACAAACTTAAAAGGAAACAAAATTGGATAGCAGAATTATGTATTTTACGTAAAGCTATACCCAAATCTTGGAAAGAAAAATTAAAGAGTAAAACATCTACAAATACTAAAATTCATTTTCAACAAGACATAAAAATGAATAGCCATGGATTGTATTACAATCTGGACAAAATCTCATTCAAAGAAATATATAATATTTTAATTAAATCTAATAAAGAGCTCCCAGTAGGATTTTGTGTATGGAAAAATCATTTCACTTTTGATAATGTTACTTATTTTATAAAGAAGAACCTTACTTTTACATTCCATTTTTTAAAAGATAATAGAATGAAAATGTTTAGATGGAAATCACTGCATAATATTACAGCAATTAATCATAATTTGCATCGTTGGAAAATATCTGATAATCCAAATTGTGTGATTTGTTCCAAATGTGATAACTATAATCATTTTTTGTAAATGTAAATGGGTAAAAAATTATTGGTCAATAATTTATGACATATTTATGTATTTTAATATAGATCAACATGTCTTCTGTCTTAAAAATCTTGTACTTGGATATAAAATTGAAGATATTGAATATAATCCAATTAATCATGTCATAACAATGATTTGTTTTGTGATTTATAAATGTTTTTATTTATCAGAAAAGAGAACTAAATTTGTGAACATGTTGTCAGTTCTAAAAAATGAAATTGAAACACAAATGTCAGTGTATATGTTCCAGACCGTATGAGTATTTGGACCGTACGCGTACGGTCTGGACCGTATGCGTACTTTTTCAAAATACTCATACGGTCGGACCGTACGCGTACGGTCGGACTAATATTAAGAAGTTGGTCACGTTTACTATATACAAATGCATATAACAGATCAACATAACTTAACTCTCAAATCAATATAAAAAAGCTCAATTGTAATGGAAATAAAAACTTTACATTTTAACTATTTAAAAATTTAAATCTGTTAATCTCTTGTATTTATCATGTCGACCAGTACATTGATTGAATTATGATCACTGTAATTGAAGATATTGGAAGTAAACATAATGTGGGAGGACAATTGTTTTGAAATAGCAACTTTACAAAAAAATGAAATGCGAAGACCGGAACATGCATGAACTTCAAACATGTAAATGTAAAAATATACCGTTACTTGTGGTAGCAAGTGTTACATTGGGCGAGAGTACCAAATTAGGATTCAGATATACAGTTAAACAAATATTTAATTTCAATTGTTCGTTTGTTCATTTTCTACATTTAGTTGTAATAATAACAATTTGTAAAACTACAAAAAAAGATTGTGATAAATGTTTGTTTAGATTTAACCCACACGATCCAATAACATGTATGGTCAGCTCGTACTGGACCATACGCGTATACTCATACGGTCCGACCGTACGCGTATGGTCGGGCCGTCCGAGTATACGTATACGGTCCGGACCGTACGCGTACGGTCCAAATACTCATATGGTCTGGAACATATATAAAGTGCGAATCCAGCTAGTTCATGTTTACTGTTATATGCGGGTATGTCTATTGTAGAATAAAGGATCATGGGAAAACTGTATTTGTTTATGTTTTGAAAACATCAAGTTAAGTGATTTGAAGATAAGTTTTAACATATTTTCATTGTGATATGTCTTTATAATATACAAACATAGCATTAAAGTTCAAATAAGTGTTATAAAAGCATCATAATATAGCATATCGATTATTGAAAGCGATCCATTTTAGCTATAGATGCGATGGATTATCACTGTTAGTGCAGTCATTATATTAATGTAGAATTTTCAAAGATGCGAGGAATTTTTATTGTAGAATTATGTGATAAATGCACTTGCAACAAACGAAAAAACTTAGTTGATGACTTTAGGATTTATGATACATGTATTTTCAAATTGAAATACAAACTCCTCATTCATTCTTCATCAAATAGATAGCTTTTCAAACTTGTAACAAAAGCGATTCTCAAAATGAAAAATTCTAGATCCGCGAATGGATACTACCGCAGAGGTAAAACCATACACATTTGGGTTATTGTACACGAAATGATTGCTACAATTCATTTTTGTTGATTTTAGACCCTTTGGAACTCTATGTGGGCTGTTTCAGCAACTAGACAAAAAATCCCCAAACTAGATACACGGTTAGATTCAGCATGTCAACGAATCCCAAATATCTATATTAAAGGACTTTTGTCTTTAAATTTGGACCCCTCAAAATTGAAAAAGGGACCAAAAATATAAAAAAATGCATGCATCGGATACATTTGTTATTGAAGGCATGACTGTAACAATAGGATTGATATACACAAATATCTTATTCTGGGGGTCTCATTGGGGGGAAGGGGGGGGGTTCTGATTCCGGATCCCGCTTACTGTTTTGGCAGATTCCCGTATTCCGCTTATTGTTTTGGCAGATTCCTGTGTCCCGCTAGACTTCATTTCTCGTTTTTCACGACACAATCATTTGACTTTCACCTGTCACGCTTGCAAAAAATCGGCAATCCGGCGTCACGCTTATACCCAAGTGCGACCCACTATTTTACTCTATTCTGAATCATATTAAGCCCATTATACATATATTAAAAAAGTAGTGTGAATTTTTTTATACCTTTTTATCCCGTCTCGTTTCGTTTTTGAGTCATATATAGATGTCGTATGTGACAATGAGACAACTCTCCATCCGAGTCACAATTTATAAAAGTAGACCATTATACGTAAACATACGGTCTTCAACATGGAGTCTTGGCTCACACCGAACAGCAAGTTATAAATGGCTCCAGTGTAAAACCTTTTAAACGGGAAAACAAAGATTCAATTTATATCAAGATGTACGTAATTAGTGGTGAAGTGTCATGGAAATGGATAAAAAAAAATAAGGATAAAGATCCCTATACGCTTTATAAGAAACTAAATGGAATACATTTGAAATAAATGTTATTTCTATTGAATTTATTAGAGTGTTTTAAAACCAAACTTTCCTCCGTAAGTTAAATTTTATCAAATCTTTCTCTTACTTTATCTATTGTTTGAGCAAGTCGGCTAAATTAAGGCCTTACAGCTAATTTCATAATGCATGCAAAGCAAAACTTTGGTTAGCTTGCTTGCTTTGTTTGTTTAATTGTTTATACAAACTTTGTAAATAAGATTGACATTTTTAAACAATATGATTAGGCATAAAAATTATGATAGTTTAACCTGTATTTTTAATATTTGAATTAAATTGGGTGTTATCATAACGATTATCCAATAAAAGAAAAACAAGCAAGTCAACTAAAGTCTTGCTCTACATGCTTAAAGAAATGAGCTGTAATAGATAACAAAATAAATAAAAAATTATACAGTGAAAATGCACCGCATATACAGTACTAATGATTCGCTCCACAGTAAAAATGAAACAATAGTATCATTATTCGACAGTAAACATGACTAGCATTACGAAATCATCATAGTGGAATTTAGTTAAATATGAAGAAACTGAATGACAAAACATATTCTACGTTATACAACTTTATTAATTGTATTAAAATGAATATTTTGTACTGCAACAACATCTTACCTGTTAGTTATAAAGCACCTGCACGATCTGTTCGTGAAATGTCATAAATATTCACCTATTTTGGTATATATTTCAAAGCTGGATGGCTTTAGGCGCGATAAAACCCCGCTCGCATCTCTTACTTTGTTTTATTAGTATTATGTATTTCTGAACATATACATTTTAACTCATTTTCTTCATTTTCTTCGAAAGTAAAAAAAAGTTCGTCTGTTTATTTATCATTCTACATTAGACATTTATGGCATATACAGTAAAAATGATATTTTAGGATCCGCACTTTACATACACTGAATGTTATATCATCCAGATAGTCTATTTTTGAGAAAATTTCAGAGGAAAATATCAAAACTTTGATTATATTTTTTTATTTTTATGAGAATTAGACCTTGTATAAATACTACAGTATTTAAATAACAAAAAATCAATCAATTAATAATTTACAAATCAATCAAGATCAGGGGTCAATAGCTCTTTCTTTGATCTCTTCAATATATTTCATTCTTACTTACCTGAAATATTCGATTATTATAAGTTTAAAAATTTACACATTTGATAAGTGACTTGATCACGGTAATAAATTACATACCATTTCATGAAATTATTTGTCAAGCCATGAGGTCAACCATGCTTGATCATTCTTGATCATTCTACTTTCGGTTAAACTAGTTTTATATAATCAAAACAAATGACGGGCAAAAATCCGGTTATTTTGTGTTCTTTTTTCTTAATACTTTCCTAAATGAGTGTTTATATACACATGTGTATATATGTCTCTGTTTATATATAGGATCACTGAATAATATATATGTATTGTGTGCTCGTGAATACTTTGTAAAATGCAACAAACACAAGATATAAATATAAGATATTTTGCTAATCAAATCCCCTGGTTTCATTAGCAATTAACAACACAGGGAGGAACCTTAGCGTCATTGTTGTAGCGCTAAGGGACATTGTTCACAACCAGTAGTGAAATAAAATATTTAAAGTTGAAAAAAAAAAAGACAATGCATTTTCCCATAGGCACTCCCTTTATGGCTAAAACTGTACCACCTTTACTATGAAGTTTTAATATTTTTTTTATCCTAGAATGGAAAGGTCATATGCACTACTAATTTTTTCAAAGGTCAAAATATATTTTCAACGTTTATATGCCCCGAACTACTAAGAGTTTAAACTAACACTAAATTTCTTAACTATCTCTACCTATACTGTACGGTTACCATATATTTCAATATAAACCATATTCACATGTACATTTTCTGGTAACTTTCCCAAGTTATGTCTCTGTTAGATTCAACCTACAAATCAGAACTGGGAACTAGTATGTAAACAAAATTAATTTTCTATGAATATTATGAATCTCCCGAAAAGAGGCGTGGTTTGAGAAACAGCTGTATTTACAAAGTGCAACCTCCAAATTTCTATTTAAAAATAGAAAAGCAAAAATGATATGAACAATTAAAAAACATTCCTCCAAATACATTAACATTTCTCTCCTTGGTAGATATTATGAGAAGCCACAAGGATTTTTAAAATGTGACACAATTCTTGATTAAGAAAACAACCGTAAAGTACAAATGCTGCACTTTATCCAAAACTAAATACTAGACAATAAATTGAAAATGCTACGATGGATATTTCTACTTTACATTTTACCAACCAACCAATTACTTTTCTTTTGGAAAATTACCAAAACTCCGTCATGTAATATACAATGTATGTCATGCTGTTGAAAACTTAATCATTATTGTTTTAAATGCAAGTTTCGGAAATCATTTTGGAATCAAATAAGAATATTGATCGATAAACTTAGAATATGACATTATATAATATAACTGGGGTGACGTTTGTATGGATACAAGATAAACTATATATACAATTATTACAGAATTAAAAATTTACTAAAAATTATACTTTTTAACTGTTACAGTAAACAAATGATAACATACATCCGAGGAAAAACAAAATAATTTTACGTGTTTTACATTTTAAAAAAGGATTTTTTTTTCAATATTAAGAAAATAGAAAAATTGATAAACAAATAAAAAGACAAACAGACGAATAACAGTGCACAAAAGACAACATAGAAAACTAAGATCTGAGCAACACGCCTCCACTATACAAGGGGGTGATCTCATGTGCTACGGAATGGTAAGCAGATCCTACTCTATAATGGACACCCGTTGTGTTGATCACGTAAGTACACACCTAGTGATAAGTATTATTTGGAAGGTCACATTCGGAAAAAAGGGGACGGAATTTAAAATACGACAATTGGAGCATATCCTCTGTCTGTAAAACAGTTGATTTTAGTCTTCGATGCATGATTGTTTTATTATAAATTATTTTTGGCTTTTAACTAGCTGTCAGTAACTGTGAGTACTCTCAAATCGTACTTTCTTCTTAATTTGGCCTTTTGATACTAATTGTAATGCTTTTTTTAATGTTTACTTATTCAGGGTTATATCTGGTCTCTATACCAGCTAAAAATGATAAGTGTGTATTACTATAATTTTTCACTGATTCGAACAATGAACAAAGTGTGTCTTACTATGTTGAGATCTTACACTATTGTTACAGATGAGGGTGAATGTTTGGTACCATTAAAATTTTTAAACCCGCTGCAATTGTTTGCACCAGTCCTTAATCAGGAATCTGATGTTTAGTAGTTGTCGTTTATTGATGTGGTTCAACAGTGTTAACAGATTAGACCGTTAGTTTTTCGGTTTAAATGATTTTACACTAATAATTTATGGTGCCCTTTAAAGCTTGCTGCGCGGTGTGAGCCAAGGCTCTGTGTTGAAGACCGTACTTTGACTTGGCGTATATACTAATTAAATTTAGTCCTGGTATCTATGATGAGTTTATTTATAATGATTTATTTTTTAATAAATCGTGACTTAAATGGAGAGTTGTCTCATTGGCACTCAGACCACGTCTTCTTATATCTATCTAATAACAGTTTCGTGATGACGCCAGCAGCCCTTTATCCATTATCTTCTTATCTTTTATTTCCTTTGATTTGTTCATATGATATATGTTTTTCAGAGTGTCCTCTTGGTTACACATCAACCAAAGGTGTAGCTTGCTTTCACTGTCAGTACCCATATTATGGAAATCGTTGCGCTTACAAATGTGATTGCAATTTCGAGTTGTAAGTAAGATCAATTTTTTTAATATAGCGTTTTTGGTATACCATTAAAATTAACAAATTAAAAATTAGTATGTACAGGTACCAACAACATTTTAAGAACTTTTATATTACTTAGATGTAAGTGAGAAATGAAATTGGTTAATTGATTGGTGGTTGATCAGCGTCCAGTAGCAAGTATGTTATATATGTTCAGAATGAGAACAAATTAGCAATACATACAATAAGTAGGTCCTGCATGTATTAGAGATTGGCCGATAAGGGATGAAAAATGTTGAATGCTACAGGAAGAGAAAAGAAACAAAACACGGTCTGGTTTTTATTTTTTTATAATTTGAGTCTTGGTTTGGGCATGAGCAGCTCTTCAACTTTGTACTTGTTTGGCTTTATAACTATTTTGATCTGAGCGTCACTAATGAGTCTTATGTAGACGAAACGCGCGTCTGGCGAATTAAATTATAATCCTGGTACCTTTGATAACTATTAACATCTTTGAACCCAAATAAAAACTTATTTGTGTTTTATTTTGAACTTTTCTAAAGGTCTACGTCTGTGAATTATTTGGTCTATGTTTTAAAGAATCATGAAATCAACAGGTCCTATGGTGTACACATTTTAGTGATCCTGAACTATTGGTCCCTTTTTAGATATTCAATCATTTCTATAAGTGATTAAACATGTGTGGACATTCAATGTTGTACAGGTGTACTGTCTTACGGACAATTCTAACTTAAAACAGTTACAATATTTTGAAAGAATTATAATGGATTTAATCTCTACAATGTAGTTTTCAATACAACTTAAGTCGTTATGATTTACATTACCTCTTTATTGTTAAAAAAAAACCCAAATCAGTTGATTGCAAACATATTGTTTATATCTTTTATTAAATTTTGCAGCTGTGATTTTAAACAAGGTTGTGGTCCTTTTACAAGAATTACAAAACAACAATTTACACTACGAAAAGGTAAGTATGTTACGTGCTAGCCGTATTGATTTTAGTAAAAACTGTCTGCTGGCCAAAATCAAATTTTTGATGAACTTGAAATAAAGAATACGAATAATTGCCAGGTGGTCTGGTTATTGATCAACATACAAAATACTGGTTAAATACTTAACCTACATTCATTTACTGTTTCAGAGGCAAATATCTTTGAAAAAGTTAATGGCGGACGTTGATTATAGATGAGAAGGTGACACATATAAGCGTATAGAAGATTGTCGCTTGTCAAATTCTAAGACTTAAATATTCAAAACCTTCGGTTTATGCAAATTATTATATCCCTAGTACATTATCGAATGTGTGGGGAAAAAGCATTTCATAACATAAAATAGTCGTAACTGAAAAGGACAAGAGATTCGTCTCTTATCAACTGGCTATATCAAAACCTCATACGCATAAAACGAATGGAAGACAATTGTTATATTCCTGACTTGAAAAGACGTTTCCTCATGTAAAAAATGGTGATTTAAACCTGGTTTAATAGGTAGTTAAACATCTCACTTGTATGACAGTCGTATGTAGAATTCCGTTATAGTGACAACCATGTGTGAGCAAATCAAACAGATATAATAGGTAAAAATGTCAAATACTGGGGTACAGCAGTCAAAAGTAAATAACAAAAACACTGAACTCCAAAGAAAATTTAAAACGGAAAGCCCAATATTAAGTGGCAGAATAAAAAGCTCAGACGCATATACCATTGTGTTATAATCATAGTCACTAAAAAACAAAACTATGTCAATAAAGAAAACAAAATGAAAAGGCATATAAACAATTTATGAACCGATATAGTGATATGTGTTTTCTTAGAAAATAGATAAGCAACGATACAGTACAGATAAAAGAACCAAAGATACACGATTTCCAAAAATCAATGTGTAGAATAAGAAACTCGTCATGTGGTCCGAGAACACAATTATTTCGTAGTGCATTTCTTTTAGAACATAAATGAAAATAAAAAAAATCCCACCTGCGCTTTCTCAAAGAAACTTTTACAGTGTGTTGTACTACTTTTGGGACAAATTATATCAAAATTATAGAAAACTTCATCAGCTCTACCTCAAAATATGGACAATTTTATGTTATGGGCGTCTTGAAATCTTTTGACAGCTTCCGAAGTGCTAATTTTCAACCTTTTTCAGCTGGACCAAATCACTACTTTCCTTTAAAATTCTGGACCCAAATTTTTTACAGTGTAATTTCACCCCCCTACTTGCAATTTGAGGCATTAAACATGGAGAAATAAATTTGGAAGGGGTATAAAAATTAATGGCAAGTAACCCACTGTCAACACTAGGGACTATATTTGTGAACAACGAAAATCAAGGGACGACAATTGTGGTCTCGGACTATGTGATGCATTGGAAGGGCATTCTGTTATCAAACAGTTGCAATGGATACGTCTGAGTTAATATTGATTCTCAAAATCAAAAAAGCTTGTTGACATCTTTTACTCAAATAGTACGTAAGCGACGGGTTTACCCTTATTCGGATCAGGAACGCTCAAACCAAATATCTGAAGTAAGGGTTGTATAAATATGTAGGGCATACGGAACTTCATGACTAAAAGTACACAAAAATAATGGCTAATTCGACATAAATTGCGAGGTTTAGCTAGCCACAAAACCAGGTTCAACCCAACAGTTTTTCTTAAAATCTCCTGTACCAAGTCAGGAATATGGCAGTTGTTTATCTAATAGTTCGTTTCTATTTCTATTTCTGTTGCATTGTTTGTTTTTTGTTGTTTTTTTTTATTTTCAGTGTTTCTGTTGTTTCGTTGCTTTCCTCTTATAGTTTGATGTGTTTCCCTAGCTTTAGTTTGTAACCCAGATTTGTTGTCTGTCAATTGATTTATGACTTTCGAACAGCGGTATACTACGTTTGCCTTTATTTATATGTTGGTTTTGTATGTCACATCTTCCAGTTCGATGAGTAAATAAAAATTATGCATCTTTGAAAGTAACAAAGTCGTTTTGGCTGATATATATACAAGCAGATCTGTATCTGTATGTACATTTTTTTTTTTTTTTTATTCCTCACGTAGTCATTTATATACATACTTTTTCCTTTTAATACTTTTCGTTATATCAGATATGGCTACACGATCTTACTACATTTATTTTATTTAGAAAAAGGGACTGCCAATATATTGAAAGGAACTGTAACATATCCGAATAGAAGCCCTTCAAATAAACCATCGAATGAAAAAACAGGTATGAATAAAACTAAAACTCCGAAATTCATTTGGAAATGAGCTAAATTAAAAACGTAGCAGACTATTTTCACTTTACTTTTATATTACAATGTAATTGTATATGCTGGTCATTACAGTTGCGTCCGTTCGTCCGTCTGTCTGTCCCGCTTCAAGTTAAAGTTTTTGGTCGAGGTAGGATTTAATTAAGTTAAAGTCCAATTAGATTGACACTTCGTACACATGTTCACTTTTACCTGATCTTTGTTATTTTAATGCCGAATTAGAGATTTTACCCCATTCTCACCGTCCAGTAAACGTAAAAAATGATAGTGCGGATGGGGCATCCGTGTGCTAGGGACACATTTTTGTTTCAGAACTTAGTTTAGCCTAATGATTATAAAGGGACTGTATGCGTTATTCATTTCCAATGGGCGGTAATGGTGACATTTTCTTCTTCAGCTCAGTCCATACTACCTACAACTTCATGTTTATTACAATTTCATAATTACAAAACTTTTAAAAATATTTACGGAAAATGGATTATTGAAACCAGGACACAACAGAAGCACTAACTACAGGGGGGTATATGCCACTCCATTGAAAGTTCCAAATACGTGATGAACAATGTATGAAAACGAACTTTGTGAACTACATTATTTTTACGAGTAGCCAACGCCGTTTACGTTCTAGACCAAATTTCTGGAAAACCAACCAAAAAAAAACCAAACGGCGAACATCCGCCAAAGATTTAGTTTGCCATTAAGCTATGCAGCCATAATGTTTATGCAATACATTTACTTTCTGTGGATTTAAAGAATGAACCAAATCGAATCCATGCACTTAGTTAAAATGTCACAATTGGAAATATGTCAAAATCAGTAAAGTTACAAATTCGACGGCTTTTCTGTTATCTAAAGAACTAAGACTGCGAAAACTTGTCGTTCAGGAGTTGAATCACTAACATACCGCAGATCAAATTTATTCGTCCATAGTGTGTTAATTTACGTTTTTTTTATTGAGTTAAGCCTTCCAATTACATTTTACCGTGCTTTTTTCTATGTTGTGATGTTATACTATTGTTTCAGAAAAGGAAGGAAGGTTCGGTACCATTAAAACGTTTAATCCCGCTGCAAATGTTTGCACCTGTCCTAAGTCAGGAATCTGATACGTACATTAGTTGTCGTTTGTTTATGTAATTTATACGTGTTTCTCGTTTCTCATTTTTTAGATCTATTAGACCGTTGGTTTTCTTGTTTTAATGGTTTTACACTAGTAATTTTGGGGCATTTTATAGCTTGTTGATCGGTATGAGACAAGGCTCCGTGTTGAAGGCCGTACATTGACCTATAATGATTTATTTTTATAAAGTGTTATTTAGATGGAGAGTTGTCTCATTGGCACTCACATCACATTTTCCTATATCTACGTATCCGTCAGAAAATTTGCGATGATATGTCGATTCTAATCGTTCTTACTCATAACTCTGTTGGCAGTTTTTGTCACGGTAAGGGGCACATTCTAGTTACTCAAATCTGTGAACATGCATGACCGAATCATATCAATTAAGATATGTAAATACTGGAGCGATTTGACACAAGTTACGATACTGTTGAGAAATAGGAACTTTAGAATAATTAAATGTGTCATATACTCCAGATTAAATGGTGAATCTGCATTAGTATCGAGGAAAGGATCAAGATAAAAATCAGATCTATAAACCGGCATTGCAAGAAGATTTAGCCACTGTTTAGTCTTTAATTTCTGAATAAAACAAAACAGTATGACAAATATTATCAAAAAATAACACTTATAAAAAAAAAAGAAGATGTGGTATGATTGCCAATGAGACAACTCTCTACTAGAGACCAAAATGACATATAAATTAATAAGTATAGGTAACCGTGCGGTCTTCAACAATGAGCAGAGCCCATACCTCATAGTCAGCTATAAAAGGCCCCGAAATAACAATGTAAAACAATTAAAACGAGAAAACTAACGGCCTTATTTATAAAAAAAAAAAAAAAAAAAAAAATATGTAACACATAAACAAACGACAACCACTGAATTACAGGCTCCTGACTTGGGACAGGCACATATATATTTACATATTGTGGAGGAGTTAAACATGTAAGCGGGAACCCAACCCTCCCCCTGAACTTATGTTCACAAGAAATTAGCCTCTCAGACATTAGTAATTCTAAGTACGTTTTACCGGTCTTACATATTTTATGTAGGACTAATCGAAGTTGGCGCATCTCATGAAGTTAACAAAATTGTTCTAAATTGTATCTTACTCATCAATATTACAATACACATTAGCAAAATCCTTAGCAAACAGATAGTGCAATCTAAAATGTTATATTATGAATATGTTGATATCGGTGGATATCGATCTTATTCGTGATGATTATAGTACACTAAAAACTATTAAAAAAATACCATTATGTTGAAGTATATCAATTATCACATGTTTATAGAATACAAATACATTGAAAATGACTTAAATTTTGTTCTAAAGAACATGAATTCATAAGTACTCCTTTATTTAACAATTTACTGGAACGTTTTGGGATTTCACCGGCATTTTTGTCATCTCTTATGCCAAATATAAACCACTTTATCATTTTAAACAAAATCATTACATCTTATTCTTTATTTTGGCAGTTGAATAAATTTGTTACAAAAGAAGATGGCATAATATTTCTTATTTCAAGTTGTAAATTATGAGTTTGACCCAAGATGGAATATTATGAAGTCAAGTTGACATTACAAGGTTCGACGTGAGGCGTTAGCAAGTATTACATTTAACTTTTACATCGTGTAGTACATCAATACTGTTTTGACTTGTACAATATCACATTTACAAAGTAAGCGTCATAATTTAGAATAAGTTTATACGATAATATATACACGGTATGAGCTTATTTTAACTTTGTGTTTTGCTGATCATTTAAACTTTATTATATACAACTTCCAGAAAAAGAAAATGACGATAAGATCGTACTCTATGCTGGAGTAGCTGGTTTATTAGTTATGGCCATTCTTATTGGTATGCTACTAAATGGAGTCAAGAACAAATATTGTTCCCGACAAATAGTTCCTGAACAGAAAGATAATGATAGGCCCCAACCAACAGAAGAGACATTAGAATTATATAGTTATGAATACATTGACGAACAACATATAACAGATCAAAATCCATTCTCGGTTCCTCCTAGTTTGCCAGTGCCAAGAAATTGTGTACAACACCAATCAGATGAATCTTCAGAAAACAACGATTCGATTGATGCTAAAAAGTGTATTCGAGCGGAGGATGA
Source organism: Mytilus galloprovincialis (assembly GCF_965363235.1). Classification (NCBI taxonomy): domain Eukaryota; kingdom Metazoa; phylum Mollusca; class Bivalvia; order Mytilida; family Mytilidae; genus Mytilus; species Mytilus galloprovincialis. The sequence continues at coordinate 51,144,155 of NC_134840.1, read as the reverse complement.
AGGGTATCTAAATCCTTATCAACCAATACAAGTGGCGAACATTTACAAACGGGAATATAAATCAATTGGTGCCGACATGACAACGGATAAACAAGCCGATGAATATTTACATCCATATAACTCTCTGTTGAAACAAGACATGTCCAAGAATCATGAGTACAAAGACTTGAGAAACGAAAACCTCAAATTGGCCTTGGAATCTTCTGAAAGTAAAAAACTTCAGTCTATTGTGTAAAACCAACAAGAATAACATCAGACGTCGCGTACGGTTTGGTTTTAGTTTTGGCAACGTTATGATTTGACGTTATTTTTCGTGCCTGGCATAAAATACTTTGATTATTATTTTCATACATCTCAATCATACAGCATAAGTACATGAAGTCGAAATGCAAATTAAAGCGACACATATTTATTATATATATTGTATCACCTTGGAACAAAGATATTTGTTTAATGTTCTTTGTGAAGTTATTTTATTCTTAAGGTGGCTCACGGGTATAAATATTTCAGAAAAAAAAATAAACATTTTTTATTCATTACAAAAAAAAAAATACTTTGTTAGTTGTTACTTTAACATATGTTACAAAAATCATTCAAAAAAATCAATACGTTTTGGCCCCAGATGACTTTTAAAATGTATATATCATTGAAAAATCTCCAAATTATCTCCCTCTGGTGCAAAAATGCCTTTGTTTAGCCTTAAAATTGAAATATCTTTCTTAACTCATCGGTGACCTATATTTTTTATTATTATTTTCATAAAAAGCTTTACTTAACCTAAACTATTGTAAATTTTGAGCAATTTCTGTAATTACATTCTTTTTTTATTTCGATATTACCTCTATTTCTCCTATTAGTTCAAAAGAAAAAAAAGCACCTTAACAAAAATGTATGCTTCTTCATAGGCAGATTGTGAGCGTAAAGGAACGGTGACCCCATCTTTTTTATTTTATTTTTCTATTTAGTATAAGTTAAAGTTCATTTACAGAAGAACAAAAATAGCGAAATCCTATTTAGACCAGCGAGCCACCTTATTTTCTGTTAAAATGTCTTGAATTTCCCTTAGATAAATCCATTTACTTATAATATATGAATCGCTATGGCTAAAAAGTAAAAAGACAAACAGATTCACAATTATAGTACATAAGACACAACAAAGAAAACTAAAGACATCTAGCAATACGACCTCCACCTAAAAACGGGGTGATCTCAGGTGCTCCGGAAGGGTAAGCAGATCCTGTACCATATGTGACAGCCGTCGTGTTGCTCATGTTATTACAAACCCGGTAAATAGTCTACTTCAGTAGGTCATATTCATGGATAGCAGTTACAAAATATTAATGAACATATCCGATATCATCTGTGAAACGGATATTGTATAACAGTCTACCTACTCGTGATTGCATCCGTACAATTAACGATGGGATGATTTCATCTTCACCACTTGGAACTCTTGGTCTAAAAGATTCCTTGTGAGCAGCACCCAACTTTAGTTGGGGAATATCGTATCAAAGGATATTGCTAACTTCTTTTCTCCCTTCTTAAAAGAAGTTTTTAGATCTGAGATACACATCTTCTTTTGCAAAGCAAAAATATAGGTATCGACAACTTAAAGTTCAATATCCCCCACGTTGCACATATTTTATATATCCAAGAGGCATATTTCGATCGTACTCCATTATAGAATTTGTCCGAGGTATTGCTGTTATAAACTTGTATTATACGTTTTATGAAAAATTGCACCCCTGCGCTAATAAGATCTGGTGAACGGACGGACAGACGGACGCCTTATTTTTCAATTTACCAGTAATGCATTTGTCACGTTCATTATATACTCGGAATAGTCAAATAGTATATGTATTGCCATGATTGTCAACAACGGCTGAGTACCATTCAAAGAAATTTTCAAATCGCAAGACCGTGCGAAAGGAACACCACCATCAAAAATGGAAAATGACCAAAAGAAAAAAGAAAATCGTCCGTTGGTTTCTTTAGAACGTTTTTTGCCAATTTTGTTTTATATTTCATGTTTGAAAATGTTTCTTTATTTGTAAATAAAGAAATATGATATGATTGCCAATGAGACAACTATCCACTAAAGTTCAAATGAATTTGGTGTAAGCAATTATAGGCAATAGCAGGGTCTTCAATAATGAGAAAAATCCATACCATATAGGTCTAGCTGATTAGAAAATGAATAGACATGGAAAATATGATTTTTTTCAATTGAGAAAACTAACGACCTAATCAATAACAAAATGATTTCCTAAAAAACAACAATATAACAGATATGTTCCAACAACAACTATATGAGCAAAAAACGATAATAACCCAATATTACTCATGCTCAATAATCAACTAATGACTTTGGACAGGCATTAGACCGTCAGTTTTCTCGTTTGAATTGTTTTACATTGTCATTTCTGGACCTTTTATAGCTGACTATGCGGTATGGGCTTTGCTCATTATTGAAGGCCGTACGGTGACCTATAGTTGTTAATTTTTGTGTCATTTTGGTCTCTTGTGATGATTTGTCTTATTGGCAATCATACAACATCTTCTTTTTATATATATTTTATATATATATAGGATCATATATAATGTGGCGGGACTAAACATGTTTGTGGGCGCCTAGCATCACCTAACCTGTGACAAAGGTTTAACAGTACAACATAAGAATCAAGTATTGAATTTTAGAATAGTTTTCGGTCATTCTATTAAATGCACAGATGACTTTTAACTATAGATTTTGCCTCGAATTCTAATATTCTATTTACAAGTCAAGACGGTCACTTCGGAAAAGTTGATAAGGGTACTATCTTAAGTCGTAAGTGTATACTTAAGATAGGTTTTCATGATGTTTGTTTGTTGGTGAGGTTCATAAATGTTTCTTGTTTCTCGTGTTTTATTATATAGATGAGATCGTTGGTTTTCCCGTTTGTTTAACACTAGTCATGTTAGGGGCTTTGGTAGCTTTCTGTTCAGTATGAGCCAAGGCTCCGTGTTGACCTATAATTGACTTGTGACTTGGTTTGAGAGTTGTTTCATTAGCCCTTATACAACTTTTTCTGATATCTATTAAGGTAGCTCGGATGTCTTCCTCCATCTTGGATTTTGAAGTAGAAGAAAACATTGGTCTAGGCATTATGAACCCTGAATACTAGTATACCTTACCCACATAAGATGCATTGGTTTTATTGAAACCCTTCTGCTCTTTTTTATGTATGAGAGTAGTGTATGCGCGTGGTTTCGGTGAGAAACAACAACAAATTTCAGTCTGCGTTTCGCATTTATCAAGGTCGTCATAGGCCATTCATCAGTATAACTTTTTTTATTTTATTTTAATATTATGACCGGATAATTTGGACAGTGCAATGAAATAAGTTTTTGAACAACATGTTAGTAATTCAATTGTTTTAATGTATATTTAGGTTTTGCATTTATTTTATTATTCTAGACTTTGTCGTAAATTTAGGCATAAGTGTTTTACACGGATTATGTGTCATAATCTTGGACAAAGGTCTTAAATGCATTTACTGTATTTATTTCATTATTTATTCTCTGTGACAGTTTGGACTATAATTTACAAATACGTGTCGGACATTAATTACTCTTTTAATCTATTGTTATTTCTAATTTGTCATCTGTTAATCTTCTTAATCCTTTAATTGCTTGTGCTTATATATATTGTTATTGTTTGTATGTTACATTACATTTAGTTTGGAGTTTGTTGTTCGGTCTTGCCGGACTGCTGAAATAAAAGTTTAAGGAGCGAAATCTTCCTTCTTGATTTACATTTAGCTGGAACGCCATTTCCCCCGGCTATATCTGGTGTTAGGACATCCGGGCGACGCATCTACCTGTGAAGCTGACCCCCAGCAAACAGAAAAATGGATACGCAGAGAAACAGAAATTTCGGCCGAGACTGGAGATACCAGATGCCTGATCATGGAACTACCTGTCAGACAAGAAATTTTCAACATATGGACAACTGCCTATGTAAGTTTTGTGGAAAGACTGTAAACAATTGCAATCAATTTCATTTTAGACAATGTATAGCAAAAACGTCATTTTGCTATAAGTGCAGAAATTTTGGACATTTCGCCAGAATGTGTAACTTTCACAGACAACCGGACGTGAAAGTTGTTAAAGTTAAATCTAAATCCAAGTTACGTCGGGACGCAGAAAGAATGAGACTATTCAAAGAACAGAAAGCAATGTCGATATTTCCTTGTGCGGAACTGAATACCATAGAACTGATGGACTTCTTCCCAACCTTCTATTATAACAGAGAATTCATTGACAGCGTTAAACACAGGCACGTCCGAGTGCATTCAGAGAGAGTAAAATTTGAAATCAAAAGTGTTTATTATGAAAAGAAGTTCAAAGAGCTGAAACAAGAGCATAACAGTGTGGTTCGCAATCTAGAAAAACTTCAAAAACAAGGTGTAGATGATCAAACAGAAATGGAAAAATTACGGGAAAGCATTACTGATCTTAAAGAGGCTAATCTTCGGATTTACGATCAACGATGTGAAGCAATCGACCAGCAATACCAGTTACAACGCGACAAAGAACATATGCGGGATCGAATCACTACACTAGAAGATGAACTGGACAATATTCGGAAAAATACAAGAGATGATAATTATTCAAATCAAAACTATCGATACCGAGGACGTCACAATCACAGAAGAAACTTTCGGAACAATTTCAGATGAATAGTAAGACCCGGGACGTGTCTTCAGGGGCCGCGGGAATATATGACCGGATAATTTGGACAGTGCAATGAAATAAGTTTTTGAACAACATTTTAGTAATTCAATTGTTTTAATGTATATTTAGGTTTTGCATTTATTTTATTATTCTAGACTTTGTCGTAAATTTAGGCATAAGTGTTTTACACGGATTATGTGTCATAATCTTGGACAAAGGTCTTAAATGCATTTACTGTATTTATTTCATTATTTATTCTCTGTGACATTTTGGACTATAATTTACAAATACGTGTCGGACATTAATTACTCTTTTAATCTATTGTTATTTCTAATTTGTCATCTGTTAATCTTCTTAATCCTTTAATTGCTTGTGCTTATATATATTGTTATTGTTTGTATGTTACATTACATTTAGTTTGGAGTTTGTTGTTCGGTCTTGCCGGACTGCTTAAATAAAAGTTTAAGGAGCGAATTCTTCCTTCTTGATTTACATTTAGCCGGAACGCCATTTCACCCGGCTATATCACAGAGACTGTATGTCAGTTCTTTTATCAAGACGTTCAACAAAGACATTACAGCTACGAGCTCACAACTTTTGATAAAACAAATTCCTATTGACATGGCAATCAAAATAGCATGCACAAGAAAATAAACTGGCAATTTTATTTCAATCACATACAAATAAACCAAAATTTAACAATAATAAACAGGAAATTGATAAGTCCAATCTTTATTTAGACGTTTCTTTCGTTGGTGCTCTTGATTCTTTCTTCAAGTGTGTAATTTAATATTTGAAGTATAACATTTTCCCAATTTCAAAAAACTGTAGAAGAGACGACGTTATTTAACTTATTTTATATATATATTTTGTATTAAACTTTTGAAGTTTTAATATTGCCTACTTCGGGAAAAAAATAAGAGATACATGCGTGTATCATTGAAGTACTTTAAACAAATGTTGTTTATTTGGTGTTTTACTTTCTGTTCTATTACATTTCTATGTTAGAATCAAAGTACATGATAATTTACAAAACATAAGAAAGTATACATATCAGTAACTTTATGACAAAACATGCATTAGCTGATTTGAGAGTACATTATTTTAGCTCAATTTAAGAAATACAACTATTGTAAAAGAAAGTACAACCAAAAAAGATACCCAAAAGAGAATGAAATCTAAGAAAGAAATAAAGTCCTTCCAAGTTTCTTCTAATTTACTCTCGTCTGTATCTCTATCCAGTTTTTCGTTTTCGTTCCTATCGCTGATTTTTCTTTTACTTTTGCATCGACACGCCATTACGGCTGATAACAAACGAGGAACCGGATCAGTTCTGAAATGAAATCGTAGTTGTATTGCAGTAACGCACACCGTAAACAATGCAATTCCTAGCTGAAATATCATGTACTGTCCAAAAATGGATCCTGTTGTCTTTGGAAGTTCAGAATTCACGATTATCAAAAATACCGCAAATGACAGAAAAACGGTGATAGAGTATCCCATCTTCTCTCCGCTATCTGCTGGGAGAACAAACGTGAAGAGATTCAGAACGCCAAGTAATATAACAGGTACGATTATGTTTAAAACATAAAATCCTGGAGTTCGCTTAATCGTTACAGAGTATGTTAATCTAGATTCCGAGTCAAATGTGTCATGATACAATTTGGTAGAGATTACAGTCCATACAGCATCATCTTCTAATTCACCTATAACTATTCCGTAAGTTCCCTCCTGAATTTGTACCTCTTTTGCATTATTGGACCAGTCAATAAACGATATATTGCATGTTTGGTGATCAAACGGAAAATATGTAACGTCAATGTTGCATTTCGATTCAAAAACTTCGTAAGGTTCCCATATCACATGTCCAGATATGTTTATATTTACATTGATTACACTACTGCCCAATTCCTGTAGCTTGGTAAATCCATTTTGCAATGCAAGTGCTGGTTTCCACACGTAACTCTGTGGGATATTTATACTTATCATTCCACCATAGCTTGTTGGGTCCCATTCCAGATATTGATCTTTCCATAGTGTGCTTAAATAACCAGTAGTAGTGAGTCTTTGTGACGCTTCGTCTACTCCGTTTATCCCAATTAAATGGAAATCGACCCTAAGCACAAGCAAGTCATTCTGATCTCTAACTGGGCGAACTTTCTTTTGATAGTTATTTGTAGTGAACAAATCTGTGACTAAAGATTTAGCATTGTCACCCGTTTGTGCACAGGTAACCCCAATAAAAATAATAGCTACTAGCAAGATCGTTGCCGGCATTGCTATTATGAGTCCATTCAATGTTTAATGGTTTTGTATGAATAGCAATCCTATTTATATGATACTAAAAATCAATAATCTAATACAAATACAATAAATGTTAATATAATCAGACTTGCTGTAACAGACCATAACAACTGCTTAAATCTTTTAAAAACTTAATCGTACAAAGTAAAATCACAAAAATACTGAACTCAGAGGAATATTCAAAAAGGAAAGTCCTTAACCAGATGGCAAAATCAAAAAGCTCGAACACAATAAACGAATTGATAACAACTGTCCTATTCCTGACTTTGTAAATTTCAAATACAAGTTTGATCAAAATCAGAAATACACCTTTCCCTATTACGTCCGTTGATACATGACCTTTTTCATTTTTTAAAGATTTTGTTGAAAAAGGGGGGGTTTCAAGGACTTAATAAGTTACGTCTCATGTGTGTTTTGATCTATGTAATCGTTGATAGGTTTCCGTCATGTATGTTCTGATCCATCTTTTTGGTATAACCGTTACAGGTTTCCGTTGCTAAATTAATTAACTGATTATTCGTAATATTAGAAAATTAAGGCTTGCGGTTTTCGAGACAAAATAAAAATCCATCCATCCACACATCAAACAGTCCAGTCTTTAAACCGCGCTGAAGTACGTCCATAATCTTTCATTATTCAAAATTCAATAATAGGATTTAAAATCTAAATTTTAAATCAGTTATCGGTAGTGCTCATACCATTGTCCGTCGTTATACTACTTCGTCAAGTAATAGTATTTGGTTTCTTGTTGGATTATCGATCTTTGCAAGTGATTGATTTACCCATAATCCTCCTTTTGACGTCGACATTTAGGAAAAGCAGACGCATTTTTAGCCATAGATTTATCTTCTAAAAAATCGACACCAATCTGACACATAAGTTGTTAAAAAACTTATTTTTTTACAAACTGTTTCAAACAATATTTATCAAGGATTTAATTGTCGTTTATTTTGACTCGATGGATACAATTGTCGAAGGGTCATGGCAAAATTATGATTCTTAGCAGACGGCATGGTCAGGTTTTGTCGTCATTCTGAGAAGAAAATAAATTACTTCTACTTCGAATTATTTCTAAATTTTATTTCCGATATGCAATTTTGACAATTTGAATTTAGTTTAAATTTAGAGCAAACTTCTAAATCTAAATTTAGCATTATTTTGGTTGATTAGAGACGCACGTTAAAATGTTAAGATGGCTGGATTATTGAATACAAAATAAAAAATATTGTTGTTTTACGATGGATGGGCCATTAGCAAATCTTATATTCAATTTTTTTTTCTCGTGCTCGGAGACACGATCGGCCACAGCAGAATCAGCAGATGTGTTGGGGGTTTTTTTTAACGTTTTTTTGTTGTTTGTTTGTTTCTTTTGCATTGTTTTAATTCTTATATGTTCATATACATATTTACATAATTTATCATAGCATGTCTTTTTCAGTTTAAAATGCTTAGGGTATCTGGTAGGAAGAGGCGACAATGTGGTCAACATCGGCTAAGAAAACTTTTTTGCGTTCAAACTTGATGGAGATTCGGGTGTTAACAAATCTATAGAGGGTCCAGTAGCAACAACTTTACACAGTTCAGAGGTTATGTCTATGATTATGGCTCCGGTATTCATGACCGCTACTTCTAGTTCTGCTGATGATAATCAGGTAATTTTCCAATTTTTTCAAAACCCATCTCCGTGTAATAAGGATAATGATGAGCTTGCAAGAAATGTCGATATTAAGTTAAAACATTTCAAGAGAATATGTTGATCTGGCCTTACCATTACTTTATTCACAGGCCTCTTCTGGGGGTAATTAGAAAGTCGTTATTTAACAGGAACTTTTGATACCCCGGAAGTGGGGGGGGGGGGTGGTGTTCTTCCTATATTTTTATATATACGAATGTGACACAAAAACAGGGTCCTTTATTTTCATGTTTTGCTGATTAGAACAGGGTTGCCTTTTTATGCCCTGCTGTCGGGAACAGGTTTATTTTTAAACAATCGATTTAAAAAGGACAGATTGGATATTGGATATTGACACAAGTATGTTTTTGCTTACATTATTAAACTGTTTGGTGACAGGTTTTATATTTCTGAACTAGTCTAGAAAATATAGGTCTCTGTCATGAACAAGGTATACATTTTCCGAGCGTGTCTAGAACAGGTGAATTTTTTTTTTCAATATTTCTGTTTAGAACGGGGTATGTTTTGCAATGTTTTCTGGTTAGAACAGGGTATGATTTGGAAAGTGCTGTCGGCACAGTTATACCCGAAAAGATAGTCAGTTACTTCCCCCTCCCCCGGAATACAACCAAGACGGCAAAAAAAGAAAAAGAAAGAAATTTACACAATAGGTACATTGTGTAACTGGACAGATGCGTTTTTTAGTCTATATTAGTATATTTTGTACTACTGCTCACTCGACTGTTTTTCAAGATTTACTCAAGTACATGCATACTAGTATACGGCTAGGCGGTAAGCGGTCAGCACTAGGATGGAAGTCGTACAATGAACAATTTCGTCTCAGAATGTCACAGGATCCAGCTGGTTTTTAGGCTGTCGTTGACCTTGCTTATGGCTGCTCAATATGTATCCTCCATCTAGTATTGTTAATGGCAATAAGCATTGGGCGCTTAAAATGTTACGCATTCAATTACCAAGGTTCATGCGTGAATCAATGATGTGCTTTTACTCATTCTTGTTTAAGATGCTTTGATCAGCACCCACTTATGATTCAGTGCCCCAGACAAGACTGTTTCCTGAAGGCAGGCAAAATGTAAGATTAAAGCAAACTAGGCCTCAGTTTAGACCGAGATAAAAGGCACGTGTAAGAAACTCGTTGCAGTATCCCATCAGTACGAACTCGTATACTGGGCAAAATATGAAGTGAATTTTTAGCAAATGCAATTACAATTGATCTTAAAGAGATATCAAATTGAGAATTTTTGTGATATTTATCTTATGTTTATTTTTGTATAGAATTTGGGTTGTATTGATTTCGAATCCAAACTGATGTATCATCTATTGGATAAAGGGTGGACTCCATTAAACATAACTGAATTAAAAGAATGTAACTTGGGGGTTATACAAAAGTGTAGATTCCTAGCTCCGGCTGAGGGGTTTACTTTTGGCTTAAGGTTATCATATGAAGGTTAAAAACTACCGCAAATAAATTTAATGTCTTAAGCACGGAAGTTCGTATTATCAGGTGAAAATCAATCCAGAGCTGGGATCGGATACTTTTAATCTTATTAAATGTTTGTAAAATGTTAATTTGAACCTCTCAATTTAGCAACAATTTTTTTTTATTTATTAAGAATATATATAAAACCAAGCACTATATTTGATAATTAACAAGCAAATATCAAAATCAAAGTTAGTAAGGATGTTGATTCGTCCTCTAGTATTGTTACTACTGATAAAATATTTTCAGATTCGAGCGTTGTATATTCCAGGCTCAAGTAATGCAGGTGCAGATTCTCTGTCTCGTTTTCGGGTGATCCGTTCCCGTACATTGGGACCGGAAGCATTTATTATACCAGACATTCCTAATATGAACTTTCATATGGTCATTTCGAAACTGGAATATACTTTCAAATAAACAATTCGGTAGTTGATAGTACAGAAAAGTTTACCCGGGCTTTAAATTTGTTAAATGGTTTCAGGAAAGATTTCGGTATTGCCAAAGTATAGCTTTCGACCTTGCTGGACATTGTTGCTCTTACTGCATATATGTTAAATTAGGATTTGCTCATTCAACAATACGTACACATCGATCAGGCTTGATCAGGCTTAAGCATTTACAATAAGCTAAATGATTATGAAGACTTTACTAAAAATTAATAGTAAGCGATGGTTTTGAGCGTTCAAGGTTGCTTCAGATGGACACTAGGCTGACTTTTTAAGAGAGATATTGCATCGTATTTTGTCAATATGATCAGGTATATGAAGTTCTGCATACAAAGCTAGGCTATTCCAGGCGGTTTTTTCCTTGGCTTGACGTGGTCTTTTTATGCATGGTTGGGGAGTTGACAGTTCATAATATGAGCAATGCATGTTCTACAAATCATGCTTTAAACAAAATGATGTCAAAATTTACAAGAAATATGTAGAAATTCATTTGGTTTCATCTAAGACCGATCAGTTTGGTAGAGGGTTAACTATACACAGTCCTGCGCAATTAGACAAATGTATATGTCCAGTGGCTTTTATTGCTTTGCTAATTGCCAGATAGAGTTGTAGTAGGTGGACCGCTATTTCGTCTTTTGTTGGTTAGCTAGTTTGACTAAATACCAATTTTCTGCAATACTCAAAATATCTATACATGCTTTAGGTATTAAATATTCTCGTTGTTCGTCGAACTTATTCAACATAGGTATCGACCTTTAATGGTTTACTTCTATAAATTGTGACTTGGATGGAGATTTGTCTCATTGTCACTCATACCACATCTTTCTATATCTATGTATGGAGATAGCTTGTGCCGTTGATGAATTATCCGATAAAAATATTTAGGTCGTTTGAAAGCGGGTGCATTTTTGCGTTACATATACGAATTCCCATTTAATTGTGTGTATATTCTCCTATAAGGGTTTGGATGGATAGGTCGTCAATTATTAAGAATGTGATTTTGGTAGCAACACAACGACCGGGAGGAGCTTATTTGGCTTTGAAAAGGTCGGGAGAGAAAATTTGATGGTAGGTTTGTTTTTACCGATGGATTAACTATCGCTAAGGTGAAGAATCGCATTAAAATAATGCGAAGATTTGAAGATCTTCCCAGCTATATTATAGTGCACATTGGGAAATGATATATATAAAATATCAAATTAGGTTACTTTCATCATTAGCTTGTTCAATTTATGTCAAGGTTATATATTGATTTGCCTGATACAACTTTATTTGGTCTCAAGTTCTATTGCCAAGACTGCAATGACGGTCTTCAAATAATGGGAATTGTAATGTTTGGGCAAATGCAGGCGTCGGTTAAACAGCTTCATTGTTGTCCACATGACAAAGCATGGATGTTACATTCGATATCCTTACATAAAAGCTAAACACGAGTCTCTAGCAAAAGATGGGGTGTATTTAACAAAGAGAAGAACATTTTTTTCTGAACTTAATACAGGGAGCCCTAGAAACAATAATTTCTAGTAAGACGGGTAGCATTACTTTTCCAGACGACTATTCCATGCTTTGAATTTTTATAGTTGACTCGTTGTCCGTAACAAATGCCTATATATGATCTTAGTGAACAGTTAAACGAAATATCGGAATTATTGGGCTGTTTTATAAATAATACAAATAGTTACTTATTAATTTACAATTTATACCATATAATGGCATATATTCATTTATCAGAAAATTATTTTAATCAAATTTTGCTTGAAATGGCACAGCTATGCGCAGCTCCCCCCCAATTTTATTGGCGGTTGACGGTTCTGTGAAAATTTTAACTGTAGGCTAAAATTGTCGCAGCACCGCCAATTTGGCAGATTGCGCTGCGCTTAGATAACATATTTGCAGTTTACAGACTTATTGTAATCGTATGATAGCATTAGCCTCTGATTTCCAGGGCTAATAGCTTATCTTGAACTTCCCCTTTTCATATATGGTCTGCCACCTCAAACATATTCGGCGATCATCATATAACATTTTCAAAGACACATATGTATTTTTATCAGTTAATTTTAGTTCATAGATCTACATGTATCACAAATTGCATTTCATATAATAGTACATATATCATATCACAAATTGCATTTCATATAATAGTACATATATCATATCACAAAATGCATTTCATATAATAGTACATATATCATATCTGTTAATAAATGCTGTGGCCATTTCCTGCCAATAACAATCTTGTTATTTTTTATGAGCATCTGAGATAATAGGATTTAAAATCTAAATTTTAAATCAGTTATCGGTAGTGCTCATACCACTGTCCGTCGTTATACTACTTCGTCAAGTAATAGTATTTGGTTTCTTGTTGGATTATCGATCTTTGCAAGTGATTGATTTACCCATAATCCTCCTTTTGACGTCGACATTTGGGAAAAGCAGACGCATTTTTAGCCATAGATTTATCTTCTAAAACCCGCCCACCCTCCCTTAAATTAGTAGAATGCAATTCCTACGGAAGATACTGCTGTTTGGTTTTGTTTGTTTATTTCAGAATTGTATTGTATACATCGATTAAACCATCACTCAATGTGGAAAGATGTACAAAAGTTTTAATGACGAGACGGTCATTCAAGAAAAAAGACGAATCCTGGACGAGGAGTGGACTTACATGCATATAGAAATTGAATGGATAACTTGGAAAAAAATTTATTACATTCAAACATGTAAACTTTGCGTTGGTAGCGATAACTTCTGATATCCAGGGTTAGTCGCTTGATTTATGGCAGATTTCGCTGCGCTTAGATAACATATTTGCAGTTTACAGACTTATTGTAATCGTATGATAGCATTAGCCTCTGATTTCCAGGGCTAATAGCTTATCTTGAACTTCCCCTTTTCATATATGGTCTGCCACCTGAAACATATTCGGCGATCATCATATAACATTTTCAAAGACACATATGCATTTTTATCAGTTAATTTTAGTTCATAGATCTACATGTATCACAAATTGCATTTCATATAATAGTACATATATCATATCACAAATTGCATTTCATATAATAGTACATATATCATATCACAAAATGCATTTCATTTAATAGTACATATATCATATCTGTTAATAAATGCTGTGGCCATTTCCTGCCAATAACAATCTTGTTATTTTTTATGAGCATCTAAGATAATGAATAATGATATACATGTAGTTTATTATTAACTGTTCAATGTTAAGTGGCAGGCTTTAACTATGTGTAAAATGTTCTTTGAAATATATATAAGAATAATCAAAATATATCCGTGAAATGGTAATATTTAGACTTTTTTGTCAAAGCTACAATAAGAAAATGCCAAATGCAAAAAGCTCTTTTTTACGGGCTCACTTCGAACAATTAAAGGGAAAAATAGTTCCATGCATATAACTAAATCTTCTACTGTATGTTCGATGTCTTGTTTGACTCTGTCAATAGACATCAGATTAGTTATCTAATTTGATCACAGGGCAATATAATAGATGCATCATTGGTATCATGATATGTTTACTCTACTGGAACATATCATATCACAGCAAGCAGGCCATTGAATTGCTAAAATTATTTCATTACCTGCAAGTCACGGACTATGGCAATCGTACTGTCAAATATATATATATATATAAATGTCTATCAAAGATCGTGGTAACTGAAGACAGATTAAATACAAATCGGATCGTGGGGTACACAACGAATTGTGAAATTCGAGACAAATTAAATTCAGTCTTACAGGTTGATGTTACTATTGCTAACGTGATGATCAATGTTGAAGAACTTCTTACAAAAGTTAGCGGATTCCTTCTACATCCTAGAAAAATTACACTGGTAGAAAGTGGTGTTGAAGTCTACGACTGAATAACGTATTGGGCTTACTTGAATCCCGAATACTTTTGTCTCTGTATTTCCTTTCGACAAAATATAATCGCGATGTTTTTCATTCACTTTTATTAGTGCTATGATTAAAATGGCGATGAGACAGCACCCGAGCAACACAAAAGAATGAAAAAGACCATTTGTGCATATTATTTTTGTTTTAAGTTGAGATATGCTACATGCATTAAACAACGGCTAGCACCAAAAGCTAACGGTCTTTCCAGCAATTTGATCAAATCAAAGAAGTAGAAGTTTCAACAATTTCAGTGTAGACTTTTACATTCTTGAAAATTTTGACAGTCCGTACACAACAATGTGCAAAATCATAAAAAAAAAGATTAATTAGATCAACTTATTTTTTATTACTGTTTAAATGTTAAAATTTAATGTTTACTCTTTTTAAACATTAATTGTGATGTAATTATCAATTAAAGAAAGTCTTCAAATTTCGCTTTATTATTTCTCATGTCGAAACTATTTATATCCGAATATACGGTATGGGGTTTCTTCTTGTTGAAAGCCGTACGGTTGCCTATAATAACATTCACTGCATTTGAATTTTGATAAAAAGTTGTCTCAATTGCAATCATACAACAAATCATTTTATTTATATTGAAAGTTCACACTAGAAACTGAATGTCGATACAGTTTCATCATTGTTCGTGTTATTATATATATATATATATCTTTATTAGCCTCCCTAAGGAGAGATAGTGATACCAATACAATATTATTGCATAACACAATATGTACAAATTTGAATACACAAAAAAAAAAAAAAAAAAAAAAAAAAAAAAAAAAACAACACACGAACTTAATTCACATTGTTAATTCGGATTGAGAAATAAAAAAAAAAAAAAAACAACTTTGAACTTAATTCATATTGTCAATTAGGAATGAGAAAATGTTTTGCAAAATCTGTAAACATATTTGACGCATAAAAATTGAAAACGTTTTTTCTGCTCACAGTCTAGTTCAAATTCGGTTTCGCATGAGAGTAAAATGTAACAGAAATCTTCATCATCTAAGGAACTAAGAAAGGCACTGAAAGTTATTGGGTTTAAGCATAGTAGCTCGCACCAGAATTCATCTCGAATGTCGGATAAATAGTCACACGAAGAAATTGCGTGAATACACGGGTCGGTGAAAAGTTTACCACATTTATCACATAAAATACTATCACTGTTCGTATTGTGGACCAAACAACACAGGGATACTATGTAATTTGCCTGTTTACGCAAATACGGAAAGTCTAATGCAACTGTCCATGCAGGATGAGGCTGAAATACTTTATGTATCTTCTTGAAAATGTTAAAGTCACTATCTATATTTATACGTTGTTGCCATTCCTTAAGTTCATATTCAAAAATAGATCTTTGAACTATTCGCTTCCATATACGCTGAGACGGAAAATGTCCGCTATCCATAAACTTTGTTAAATAGTCCGATAAATGGTATTTGTAGAGTATATCCACACAGTCCTTTGAAAAATCCGATGCACAATTGGCGTCCTCTTGATTGAAATACTTGAGTTCAAAAAGTTTACGTACGAGAATACGAAATGAAATTGCTCTTTGTGGTAAATTACAAATTCGTCCGAAGAACAGTAACTTGCGTTCATTAATAAAACTGTCTAGGTTTAACCAACCAATGAGAGAAAGGCACATATCAGTTCTTGTCCGTCTAGGTAATCCTTGAATGAACTTGCAAACATAGTGATGCGTTCGTTCTAACATAAGTGTTTCTGTTTTAGACAGCTTGCCCCAGATCTCACATCCGTAAAGAGCTTTTGGGTAGCATACTTGGCGAATAATTTTTGCACATACTATAGGGTTAAGAACAGCAGGATGAATACCAGAGCGAATCACAGACGCAGTGGTTGCTCTTAATGTTCGACACGCTTTTAATGTACGATCCATTGTTTTCATCGAAGTGTCTAGTGAAATACCAACATGTGTTGCACTTTTAACTGATAAAATAGGTTCGTTGTATAGGAATATATCAGCACCTGTTAGTTTTTTGCCGAATTGAAGAAGTTTGCTTTTCGTGGGTGAAAAGGAGAAGCTCCATGATTCGCTATATTGTTCACATATTGATACCATTTTCTGAGCAGATTCGTGATTTGTGGCAATAAGAGAAATGTCATCGGCCTGGACGGGAGAACTACTATTAATGTCATATAAGAATGCTCCTTTGTTGCTAGATTCCAGTTCATTTATCAAATCGTTAATAAAGATCAGATATAACTTGGCAGACAACGGACTACCTTGGCGCACACCACGGTTAAGTTTAAACCATTTCGAAAGTTTTCCACCAGACAGAATAGCACTTGATAAATCTGTGTACATGTTATCTAATAGAAGCCATAATTTTCCGGTCGCACCGTATTCAAAAAGTTTAATACGTAATCCATCAGGAGGTACTGTGTCAAATGCTTTAGTGCTGTCTAATAAAACAACTATAACTGTTCCGTTCTTTTTTATGTGATGAAAAGTTACTTCATTAAGGTTGAATGAAGCATTTAAACTAGACAGGAGTTTTTGGTAAGCTACCTGTTGGACATTCGGGAAGTCAGTACGCAATAAGGTAAGTAGCAAGTCGACCATCTTCTCGAAGATCTTTGTGATACTTGGCACTAACGAGATGCCTCTGTATGAGTTTGTATCTGTTTTTGGCTTGTTTCCACCTTTATAAAGAAGTATTATCATACTTTTTCTCCAGTCGTTCGGAATGTACGCACATTTGATACACAAGTTGAAGAGATGATGTAAGTGTTTTATAAGTAATTTACCGCCATACCGTATGTGCTCATAAAACATGCCGTCGTGGCCACACGCTTTGTTGTTCTTTAGTTTTGAACAAATTTCACTTACATCTGATAATTTAAATGTAATGTTGTTTTGATCACGGTTGACAATTTTGCGAATAGATGACACTTTTTCGGTAATTTCAGTTTCACGCTTCGGGTCGGTATAAGTCGACAATGAAAAAGACCATTTGTGCATATTATTTTTGTTTTAAGTTGAGATATGCTACATGCATTAAACAACGGCTAGCACCAAAAGCTAACGGTCTTTCCAGCAATTTGATCAAATCAAAGAAGTAGAAGTTTCAACAATTTCAGTGTAGACTTTTACATTCTTGAAAATTTTGACAGTCCGTACACAACAATGTGCAAAATCATAAAAAAAAGATTAATTAGATCAACTTATTTTTTATTACTGTTTAAATGTTAAAATTTAATTTTTCGTCTTTTTAAACATTAATTGTGATGTAATTATCAATTAAAGAAAGTCTTCAAATTTCGCTTTATTATTTTTCATGTCGAAACTATTTATATCCGAATATACGGTATTGGGTTTCTTCTTGTTGAAAGCCGTACGGTTGCCTATAATAACATTCACTGCATTTGAATTTTGATAAAAAGTTGTCTCAATTGCAATCATACAACAAATCATTTTATTTATATTGAAAGTTCACACTAGAAACTGAATGTCGATACAGTTTCATCATTGTTCGTGTTATTATGGAATACCGTAAGTACTTGCAAAACTGCTCATATAAGTATGTACAAGCTTTAATAGACTGATTCTGTCTTATTATGCCCAGTCTTGACAACTAAGAAATCCAGAGCTACTTTTTTTTTTAATTAATGGACAAAAAGGATAAATCAACTCTTGAAACAAAATTAATACTTAAGAATTGAATGCTTCTTTTTGTAACTTCATTGGGGTTTAAAAGCGTTGACCGAAGTACATGTTGTATGAAGCGCGAAAAATGTAAGCACGGTCAAGAAAGAAGCATTTTTTAGCTAGAATCATGCCAACACGATTTTTATCAAGTTTTTATTTAATTACCTGTGGACTTTATTGTGGGACCTCGTGTCATCATGAATGATACATTTTATTGTGTAATGAAGTTGATATATTTATACATACATAAATAAAATCCAAAGGAACAGGGTGTTCATTACTGTTGATCATCTCGTTGAGCTTTCAACTTTGGGGGACAATCTTACCTTTATTGTATCCAACACGATCTCTGGCAATGGTTTGAGCGGAATTTATTGACTTGATGGAAGAAAACGGTTGCTGAATAATATTTTTTTTTATTCGACAACAATATATCACATGCTGTTAACAGATTTCTTCACTGGTACAGCTATTACAGTGGAGATCCCTGTATGTTAGTAATAAAAGACCAGGGTATCTTAAGGCATATATATTTATAATTTTATTAGTTTGTATATTGTATGTTAATAATACATTGTTTATCATTAGAACATTATTTATTTTTAATACATTATATCTCTATAATTTTACTATTATAACTATGAATATGAACTTTATAAATATAGATATATTGTTACTGTCTGATAGATGTTCAGGTAAAACAGAATAACGGGTTATCTAGGTGTCAGACCACCAATTACTCCCTCCAATTTAGTCCTACTTTGACACAAAATAGTTCTTTTGATGTCATTGTTTACTTAAACTAACCAACAAATTTGCAGAAATGAAACTTTTGGTGAAAGGGAAATATATTTAGACCATTTTGAGCCAAAATTCACTTGTCTATGAGTTTGCATTAAAAATTCAGGATTAATGCGCTACATAGTACACTAATTTAAGATTTCCAGAAAACCGGGAGTTATTTTGGTAGTACCTGTCTTTTCAAAATCAGAAATTTGTTACAAGACTTTAAACATTGGTTGAAAATTGGCATGTAGGAAGGTGATACATGTACGATTCAGGATATACCTGGTTTCCTTGAAGTTAAACTTAAGGTGAAATATTTAGAAAGCTGTGAAAATTGCAAAATTTGGTTGAACAGATAGGGATTTTTAATTGGTGGTCTGACACCTCTAAGCGTGTTCCGAATTTGGTTTGTGGTTTAATGTAAACCAAGATAATATTTTCAAATTATGATTTATATTTGGCATTGAAGTAAACAAATGATGTCAAAAATTACCAACCAATCTCCCTGTAAATACACATTGAATTGGTGGAGTTATGTGCCCATACTACTTCAATACCTGTTTATCAAAAAAGGAAGATTAATGTGGTATTTTTTTGTTGAAATCAGAACTCTCCAGTATAATTTAATTTTATCCAGGCTTCACAGTGGACATTGTCTACTTCTCATAGTCAAAGCCATAAAAAACTCGAATACAATATTAGACCATATTCACTGTTTAAATCCCGAATAACACATACAATGTTGGATAATTTGACAGTTGTGCATACATCAACCACATAAGTCGGGAGGACTGCATAGCAATTTCAATATACAAATTGACTAAAATCCTTAGATGAAATACCACATATAGAAGAGTAATCTCAAACATTCATAGGTCAAAAAGGGCGCATTGTCTTTGCGCTAATTTATAAAAAAATCCAATCTTTCATTTGCGCCACAAGGTAATATTTTATTTGCGCCAAAAAAATTTTAAAAAAACTTCATTTGCGCCATTTTACATGTATTGTATAAAGGAAAAGTTCAATATTCATTGCCCTATCGTGAATAACATTTGTGTTTACAATATTCCCCCTGGAGAATTGAAGGAGTTCATACACATTTCTTATACAAAACTGAGAGTCACTAAGTTTGGAATTATATAATTAGTTTGAGGTGTCAAGATGAACATTGTCAATTCAGAGATAAATAAAAACAAAATAAGTCTGTAATTTAGGATGGACACACATATAGGTTAGCATATGTTCTGAAAAATGAAGACAAGTCGTTAAAATGTACCAAAAAAAACCTGTAAAGCCAGAAGACAATTTTTATTTATCAAAAGTTTGAATCAAAATCTTATTTTCAAATCAAACAGAGAATTAATTAATTAATTATATTTAAACCATAGTAAATTAGTTTTCTCCTTCTAATTGTTTAACATTTGTCATTCTAGGGCCTTTAATATCGACTATACGGTAAGGGCGTTGTTCATTGTTGAAGGTCATACCAAGACCTATAGTTGTTAATTTCTATGTCATTTTGTTTGTTGTGAAGAGTTGTTTCATTTTTTTTTGGCAGTTATACAACATATGTTTAAATCAATTTTTTAATAAATTTACTTTTTTAGGGCAAACACGTATAATTCTTCATTTGTCCTCTTTGTATATACCCTGTAATGTATCAACAAATATTTTGAACACAGTTTTTGGGGGGAATAGAAGAAAACAACAAATGACTTTTAAAATGCTTCCTTAACTATTTTGGTCATATATATACCTGTAAAATGGTGCGAATGAAATTCGTTGAAAATGATGGGGCCATTATTCATTATTACTTTGGAAAGGCCAGTTGGTTTAAACAAGTGTGTTATACCCTAACTTACAATATTATCTTTCACTTGTCGAAATAAACCTTTTCAGAAATACGTGTAACTTCAAGAAAAACAAGAGAGAAAACGAAACGAGAGAATTATAATCATATGTCTAAATTTATAAAGTTGTTTGATTCGAGGTATATAAAAACACTTTATAAATTCAATAACGATTTAATATATACAGTATCTTTATAGTTATATATTGTGGTTAGAATCGGTTTAACTCAACTACTTACAGTCAATTTCTCACAGTCAATTTGTTATAAAACAAGTACATATAAAACTATTTTAGATACTTTTACAGATTTAGGGTTTAAATTCAATCTTAGTTAGAGGATAAGAATCAACTAAAGGTATAAAATCACGAATGAGGGCTTGATAAAAATTAACATTCAAAACAAAAAAGTTCCAAAGTCTATCTAAAACTTTGTAATTAAGTAAAATATTTTGGTAATTTGTGTGTCAAATAATTGTAATCATTATTTGAATTAAGACGTACTGTGTATTGCCTGTTATTTATTTCAGAAGCACTTGTTTTTGTACTTCCGAACTTCTGGGTACAAGTGAAATCATAGACAAGACAAGACAAATACTTTATTAAAGTCTCACCACTTGTTACATATAAAATATAAAGCTTTTTAAAACACAAGTTAACAACAAAAGTCACTGTATAAAGAGTTATGAGAGACTATAAAACAATTTTCTTAAATTATAATACAAAAATCAACTACCATGAGTATAAAATATTTTTCGCTTTATAAAAATTTCATAGTAGATTTTGGCAGTATAACATACCTAATTTTCATTTGTAAAAAGAAATATAAATTGTTCATTATCAGACATATGTAAAAACATTCTCATCATCATCATATATACAGTGGAAAGTATACTGCATATTTCAGGAAAAGTTTTGATAAGGTATAGTTTTGACCTAAACTGACTGTCACTTTCTTTTTTAACTCAAACAAATATAAATTGCTTTTTGAAATACAGAATTTAACACAGATAGTAATAAGGCAATGAATAAGAATAAGTTTTTGTTTTATCTTCCAATAACATGTTCTTTAGAGAACTTATCAAAACTTTAAAAAAAAATGGTGTTTAAGTCTAATTATTAGTATTGTACTAGATAAATGGTGTTTATTTAACAAATTGAACCTAATGGACTAATTTTATTCTAATTTGTTTAACACTTATATGTATTTATGACAAACTGTTCTATAATGGTTATCAAAGAAAATGTTTAGCTATCTTGTATAGTTTTTATTGTGTGTTAATACAGTTTGAATAACATTACATTGAATATGAGTATCTATCTGAATTATTTGTACACTTAATACATCATTTCCTAAAAAGGTAAACAACACGTGTCTTGAACTGCTCCATGGTTGCCTCGTTTTTGCGTAATTAAAATGTCATTGTTCATGCAAATAATAAATGTCTTTATTCCTGTTATCTAATACACATGGCCAGGCGATATTGTTTATCCACGTGTATATTCACGTGTAATTTTATTATGAACTTTATTAAACATTAACCAATTTTACCTTTAACTTTTGTTGAACTTTGAGTTTAAAGTTGCAACTAATTTGCAAAACTTTCAAAAACAGGAATAGTATTCTTTGTTTATCAAACTCAAACTACAGTATATAATCATTCGAAGCTTAGTTTTACAGCTACCCCTCCCCTTTTTTTCCACCCATAGCTATTTATATGGAGAATGTATATATTTTTCTTTTATTTGTATACTGACTGTTTTTGTTTGCTCTTTTTTTATCTTTCAACATGACAGCGGTCAGTGCAGATATTATATGTGACATATGTTTGCTTATAAAAAGAAATTTAGCTGCTCGAATGGCAATCTAATCCTATAAAGATATGTGTTTTGTTTAATGGTGCTGTCCAAGTGTTGTGGCTTAAGGATTAAATACTTCATGTTAGATTGGAGAACGAATGAGATCATAACAACATTTCTTTTATTCCCTTATACCCTCTGTTATCTGCGATTTGTTAATACTGAACTTCATCTGTGTTTTTCAGTTTTCAGATAAATGATCAAAACCTACCAAAGTGTTCCACTCAATCTCATTTTGGACCCAACTTGCGCTTAAAATTTTGTTAAAGGATCTTTTCTTATTTGAAATGGCCTCACAATGACTTTTGGATGAAGAACATCAATAGTAGCGCTATTCAATTTCTTTAGTTTTCCATGTCCGTGTTAAGATTTTGTACCATAAACTGATACACAGTATTCCTTCTTGATCATATCGTTTGGTTTGTTATATTTTTGTACAAAGAAATAACACGACGGGTGCAGTATAGGGTGCAGGAATTGCTTACCCTTCCGGAGCACCTGATTTCACTCCCGGTTTTTAGTGCAGTTCGTGTTTTTTTATTATTTATGATTTATAACTGTTGATGTAAATGTCCTTTGGTTATGTGAATCTTGGTTTACTCCTTGATTTTGATTGTTATTGTCATTCAACTCCCACCACCGTTATTTGATACATATATGTTGTGGTGTATAGCAATCTGGTTGAGTCAAGAGTGTCATTTTTTCTGGATAAGTATTACGGTCTTGGACTTTGAGAGAGAAATTGAGATAATCTCTAACCTGATTATCATTTGTAGATATTCTATATATTTAAAGCGGAGGATAAAATAAATGTATGGACCAAACTCGTCTGTTACAGATCGCACTATTTTGTTAAATCTTACATTATTCAATTGCATGATCAATTTAAAATATGAATTTGCGCATCATAAAAATTTGCTGTTTGTTGACATGTATACCAAACCGAAATTCCTGGCTTAAAAAAGAGGAACGAAAGATACCAAAGGGAGAGTCAAACTCGTAAATCAAAAATAAACTGACAACGACATGGCTAAAAATGAAAAAGACAAACAGACAAACAATAGTACACGTGAAAAAAACATAGAAAACTAAAGAATAAACAACACGACCCCACCAAAAACTAGGGGTGATCTCAGGTCCTCCGGAAGGGTAAGCAGATCCTGCTCCTCATGTGGCACCCGTTGTATTGCTTATGTGATAACAAATCTGGTAAATAGTCTAATTCGGTAGGTCACATTCATGAAAGGGAAGGGGATTGAAGTTACGACGTAAGGAACATATCCGATATCATTTGTGAAACGGTAATAATTTACCAGTAATACATAGATTACGTTCGTAAACATAAAATAACGTCACAACAGACACGGGGAAAGTGAACGAGCTGTGAAATTTAAACACCGTCAGATGGTACCAAAGGAACATCGCCATCTTAAAATGAAAAATTAACAATAGGGAACGAAAAATTGTCCCTTTTTTCGTAAATTTTAGTGTGGCGTTTCCCGTTTAAAACCGAAATATCTAAATCTAGGAAAGGACAGTTATTATCGTTTAAAGCAGTATATTGAGAAAATTTTTGATTATTTAACAAACAAAAAAATATTATCAAGATAATGGTTTAGGAGGCTTTTCTTTTCTACCTCAGGTATAGATTATCTTAGCTGTATTTGGCATAACTTTTAGGAATTTTGGTCCTTAATGCTCTTCAACTTCGTACTTTATTTGGCCTTTTTAACTTTTTTGGATTCGAGCGTCACTGATGAGTCTTTTGTAGACGAAACGCGCGTCTGGCGTATATACAAAACTTAGTCCTGGTATCTATGATGAGTTTATTTTAAAGGTATCGTCATAATCTTACTCTTTTTGCCCGTTGTATTTCATACTATAATGTCAGACCGAGGTTTAAAGGTACAACGTAAAGAATGTTGCTTAGTAGACCTAGGGATTATTTTTTCATGTCACAAGTTATGGTGGGGTGTTTTTTAATGTAAGGGAAACATGCCCGCTTTACCATCTTCGAATCCGAAACTGCTATGTGATTTCTATTGATTCGTTGTAATTTGTTAAACGGAGCTCTCTATTTTAGATTAAAAAAAATGTACAATAAGAGCGCAAGATGTAGTCGTCGTATGCATATTTGAACTATTGCAAGAACCAAAATAAATTATTGTAGAAGTCATTGCTCGCATGAACATGTGTAAACCTATAATATTTTGTATGTGCCTTTCCAATGAAATTTATGTGTTGCCGTTTGTTTGCCTTCTCTCATATTGAATTGTAGTTTAATATGTGTTTAATTATATGAGCTTTAACTAGCTATCAAACCAGCTTCGCTCCACAATTTTCTACATAAGAAAATGTCTGTACCAAGTCAGGAGTATGACAGTTGTATCAATTAGTTTGATGTTTTTGAGCTTTTAATTTTGCTATTTGAATAGAGACTTATCGTTTAAAATTTTCATCGGAGTTCAGTATTTTCGTGATTTTACTATAAAAAAATCGGAGCCATTTGAAGGAGTTTCTTATTGACAATGTGTTCTGATAATTCGATATACTTGTCAACGAATAACAAAATATTTGCTAAGCGCCAATACTTGCAAAATTGCTTATGCATTTGAAAAATTTAGAATATAACGAAATAAAACTGAAAATGGTAACAGGTTGGGCCCATACTATTGTTTCATCCTCCGCTTTAAATATTGAACATGTCTATAAAAGACAGAGATTAGCTGAGTTTGCAAAGTTAAGGCCGTAACACTCATCTAGAATTTCAAGATACTCCTGATTCAATCAATATTCCTTTATACCGCAACATATTTTTATCGCGAAACGGTGATGAGGGTTGAACAGATACAGATACAGTTAAGTCGGCTTCATATCTTGACTTACATCTAGAAATTGACAATAAGGGTCGGTTGAAAACTAACCTTTACGACAAAAGAGATGATTTCAGCTTTCCAATTGTGAACTTTCCATTTCTAAGTAGCAACATTTCAGAAGCACCTGCATACGGGGTATATATCTCCCAATTGATACGATATCCCGTGCTTGCATTTCCTATCATGATTTTCTTGATAGGGGGTTACTGCTCACAAGGAAGCTATTAAACCAAGAGTTCCAAATGGTGAAGTTGAAATCATCCCTTCGTAAATTTTACGGACGCCATCACGAGTTGGTTGACCGTTATGGAATAACCGTTTCACAAATGATATCGGATATGTTCCTTACGTCGTAACTACAATCCCCTTCCCTTTCATGAATGTGACCTACCGAATTAGACTATTTACCGGATTTGTAATCACATAAGGTAGCAATATACAGTTAGGAGTTTAGTTTCGCATTTTGGCCCCTGTGGATTTTTCAAATAGGAAAGTTATTGTGTAATAAAATTCATTTTTAGACAGCTGAGTGCTAATTTAGCCTTCAAAGATGGTTTGTAAGAGCATCAAGATAATTTTTTCATGTTTTATTGGCTGTTTTCTGTTTGACAATCCGTATTTTCATAGCTAGACCGGCCATCGGTCCAGAAATTAATGTAATGTTTACAAACACTTTTTTTCTACACGAAGTTTTTGACGCAATTTTACAAAAAAAATGAGATGAAAGACATATGATTTTCATTGGATTTGCTGAATGATATATGTAAACAGTTTCAGAAAAGGTATTACTTCAAGCGATTGAAATTCTACTTTTAGCCAAATTTTGGGGAAATATGTGACATCTTTTCCCCCCTTTTTGCAATATTTTATAACAAATAAATGCAGATTGTTGCCATGGATACACCCAAAATAAATTATATTTTACCATTTTATATACTGGATATAAAATCTATGGAAGATTCTGATTACATACATATGCCCATACATGACACAAACAGTAAGCTTGATATTGCAAGAAAGCAATGAAAAGGAGATGGTAAAATTTATAAGGGCAAATTTTAATATTTTTTCCTAACTGTTTATTGCTACCTTATGGCATACTTACCAAGGTCAGAATTGTATAATTTAAGACTTTTCATGCCACAAATCTATTGATATTTAGATTCTAAATCAACTTCTGAGGAAATTAAGTGTTTAAGAATTACAATACATGTTATTTTTATTGTTTACAGTCCTTAGCAACCAAAATTAGACATTTTGACACAAGTCTTTTATTTGTACTCTATCGTCTTAACTCTTGCTTTTCATTGATTGGAGTGCATGTAGTAGCCTAAGTATTGAACGCGTTGGTTTTTTTCTTGCGAAT
Source organism: Mytilus galloprovincialis (assembly GCF_965363235.1). Taxonomy (NCBI): domain Eukaryota; kingdom Metazoa; phylum Mollusca; class Bivalvia; order Mytilida; family Mytilidae; genus Mytilus; species Mytilus galloprovincialis. The sequence continues at coordinate 51,117,183 of NC_134840.1, read as the reverse complement.
ATATCAAATTATTGTTTTAATCAAGATTTCATGTTACATTTTGGCATATTTTAAATGTATAGTTAAATCAGAAGTAAGAAATTGATTCCCTATCACCAAGTTTTTTAATCAAGTCTTTGGTATGCAATAAGCATAAAGATTAACATTTTTATACTTGAAATTGCTTAATTTTGTACTATTTTGCATCATCAGAGATCTTATTAAGATTTTCAACATTAAAAAACTGACAAAAGAGGTATAGTTTTTAAGATTTTGCTAAAAATTGAGGTAGAGACAAAATTTTACACTTTGACTTGGCAATTTCTTTAAAATCAATTTTTTGTCGCGTTTCAGTGTCAACTGCTAACCTTCATAAAATGATAATTACTCAACCAATTTTCAAAAATAAAAGGTAATTTTGCTCGATTTAGCTAGCAGAACACAGAAAATAAGCTAAAAGGGAGAATTTGAAAAAAATATTTACTTTTAAGGTAGCAATACACAGTTAGGAGTTTAGTTTCGCATTTTGGCCCCTGTGGATTTTTCAAATAGGAAAGTTATTGTGTAATAAAATTCATTTTTAGACAGTTGAGTGCTAATTTAGCCTTCAAAGATGGTTTAAAAGAGCATCAAGATTATTTTTTACATGTTTTATTGGCTGTTTTCTGTTTGACAATCCGTATTTTCATAGCTAGACCGGCCATCGGTCCAGAAATTAATGTAATGTTTACAAACACTTTTTTTCTACACGAAGTTTTTGACGCAATTTTACAAAAAAAATGAGATGAAAGACATATGATTTTCATTGGATTAACTGAATGATATATGTACACAGTTTCGAAAAGGTATTACTTCAAGCGATTGAAATTCTACTTTTAGCCAAATTTTGGGGAAATATGTGACATCTTTTCCCCCCTTTTTGCAATATTTTATAACAAATAAATGCAGATTGTTGCCATGGATACACCCAAAATAAATTATATTTTTCCATTTTATATACTGGATATAAATAAAATTGAGAAAGGAAATGGTGAATATGTCAAAGCGACAACCACCCGACCATAGAGCAAACAACAGCCGAAGGCAACCAATGGGTCTTCAATGTAGCGAGAATTCCCGCACCCGTAGGTGTCCTTCAGCTGGCCCCTAAAATATGCATAATAGTACAGTGATAATGGACGTCATACTAAACTCCGAATTATGCACAAGAAACTAAACATTAAAACCTATGTTTCAATGTTTAACACCACAGAATAAATTTCTGTGCATTTATAACATTATTTAGGACATTTTTTATATAAAAGCATATTGTCAGGATGGTAAAAGCTAAAAATAGCACATATTCAAGTTTTAGGCTCTAAATTTTCAATATGTGACATTTTGCCCCCAAAAAGATTGAAATGTGGCTACTATTATCTCAAATGATCAATTAAGACAAAAAACATGTTTTCTGATTTTGATGTTTCACCGCATTTTGCTTTAAGGTGTATTAATACCACCAATTAAAAGTCCCTATCTGTTCTACCAAATTTTACAATTTTCACAGCTTTCTAAATATTTTACCTTAAGTTTAACTTCATAGAAACCAGGTATATCCTGAATCGTACATGTATCAGCTTTCGACATGCCAATTTTCAACAGATATTTAAAATCATATAAAAAAGAAAAGGTCTTTCGAATAGAAGTACCACTAAAAATAACCCCTGGTTTTCTGGAAATCTTAAATTAGTATACTATGGAGTGCATTAATTTCTTAATTTTGAATGTAAACTCATAAACAAGTAAATTTTAGCTCAAAATGGTCTTAATATACTTCTCTTTCACCAAAAGTTTCACTTCTGCCAATTTGTTGGTTAGTTTAAGTATACAATGACATCAAATGCACTATTTTTTGCCCGAGTAGGCCTACTTTCCCATATGTTCTAAATTTGAGGGAGTAATTGGTGGTATGACACCTAATTGTTTACTTTAAAGGGACACTAGCTGTAATTCATGTGCACCGATTTGATTCAAATTCTCAAATTTGTTTTAAAACAATGTAAAACATTTATCCAAATTATAAAAAGGTTTACAGGACATGGACATGATAAGATGTAGCTTCGTTTCGTGTGTATTTTTGTCTAGACACCATCTAATTAACTGTCGAGTTGACCTCCCGAATATAGATTAAAAATATGTGTAAATCATCATTTTTAATTGCATAAATATGTTTTTTTTTAGGAACGAATCAGTCAATCAAAGTATTTCCCTTTGTTTCATCTTCAATGTTGACCTTCTTTTCCTTTAAATAATCAAACACGCACACAGTTCATGCGTTATCCATCTCTACATAAGGGGTTTAATTTAATTCACATGAATAAGGATTAAATGAGGCCGAATTATTCATCGTCAATGTTTCTTGTCCTTTTCTGACCAAGTTGGACCATACTGGCTGCTAAAAGCGAATTATTATTCCACTATTTTACTTCCATTAATGTTTGAAAAAAAATTACATAACCCTATGTTCTACAATGCACACCTGAAGCGGTATCGACTTCCAGTCGTGGAACTTTGCTCAAGAGGTCGTGTAGGGTGCAGTAAAAGCTAAAAAAAAATCCCCAATGTTCAAGGCCCAACTAGATGAACAAAAGTAACGTAAGCGCTGTTCTTTTTGGGGTTTTTCATTTACGTTTAGTAATTTTGTATCTTGAATTGATTGATCCATTTTGTCTGTAACTTCAAAAGAAAAGTAGCTCTTAATCTGTAAAAAGACATGCATAAGCATAATAAAACGGAGACAATCACTTCGCGATTGAACCCACGACAACCACTCAACTTCAATTAGTTATCAAAGGTACCAGGCTAATAATTTTATACACCAGACACGCGTTTCGTCTTCATAAGACACACAATTGACGCTTAGATCAATTAAATTTGGAAGCCAAAACAAGTTTTAAGTTGAAGAGCATTGAGGATCCAAAATTCCAAAAAGTTGTGCCAAATACGGCTAAGGTAATCTATGCTGGATAATAAGATCTTGAGTATTTTGAATAATTTAAACTTTTGCAACCAGTAAATTTATAAAAATGACCAAAAAAATGATATTCGTGTCAACACCGAAGTGGTGACTACTGAGCTGGTGATACCATCGGGGACGAAACGTCCACAAGCAGTAGCATCGACCCAGTGGTGTAAATAGTTATCAAAGGTACCAGGCCTTTAATTTTATACGCCAGACGAGCGCTTCGTCAACATAAGAAATGATAAAATAAAACAAAACCAGAAAAATATCTTTCAACATCTCAACATTTCGGTCTTTCGATATTTTTAAACTCATCCTGAACTTTAAGGGTTCAGGGGAGAATGAACCGGGACAAACTATGCTTGTGTTTTCTACTAAAATAATTTGGTTGCTACAACCACATTGAGCGGAACTTTGCTAGGTTTTGATCATGCTTAATATTTGCATTTAAAAAGAAATATGATGGGCCTGATTAACAAATCAAAGACAACAGAGGTTATAACGAAATAAAAAAGATGTTGTTGCTATTTTCCTGAACAGTGCCATTGTAACAATACAAACAACGAGGCAACCGTGGAGCAGTTCAAGACACGTGTTGGTTACCTAGCCAGGACATTATGTATTAAGTGTACAAATAATTCAGATATATACTCATAATCGATGTTATATAGTCCAAACTGTATCAACACGCTATGAAAACTATTCAAGTTTCCATTCACTAAAACAATAGCATGTCTGTTATCTATCAAAAAGGCAAATACAAAACGAAAATAGCTAACGATATTATAACAGTTTTCTTTGATACCCATTTGAGCGGTGTTTTATAAATACATGCAAGTGCTTAACAAATTAACATCAAATTGCACTACTTCATCGCTCATTAAAGCAGTTTTCCATAAATACATGTAAGTGTTAAACAAATTATAATAAAAGGAGCCCATTAGGTTCAATGGGTAAAATAAACACAATATACATATCTAGTACTAGACTTATAATAAGACAATTAGATGCCGATTTTACCACGTTTGATAAAATCTCTGAAGTGCGTTCTCTAGAGAACATGATATCGCAGCATAAAAAAAACTTTAGAAATAAACCCACTCATGCACTGCTGTATTTCAATTTGTGTTAAAATCTGAATTTCAAGCATTCATTGCTATTTTGCATTACTTACAAAAACACTCATTCCATGTTAAAACTATACCTTATCCCAATATGTGCCGAAAAATGCTAAACACTTCAAAATGAATAAATCTGAAAGGAAGAGCAGTCAAAATATACCCTTTTATTTCAATTTAATATTTTTGTTTTATTTAGTTAAACTTTCAACAAGGTGATTTAAAATCGTTAATCTATCATTTGATATCACATCTACCCATATCTTTTAACTACTTACAAAATTTTAGATATTCTTTGGAACTATTGTGTTTAAAAGTTAAATAAAAAAATACCGAACTCTGAGGAAGATTCTAAACGAAAACTCCCTAAGCAAATTGCAAACTTCATATCTCAAATACATCAGACGAATTGATAACAACTGACAACCGGCGTTGCCTCGAGGTCATCACAACCATCCTTGGTCATTTTTGATACCTCAGAAATGTAAAAGTGAAATCACAAAAATACTTAACTCCTAGAAAATTTTTAACGGAAAGTCCTACGAAAGTAAAAGGGCCAATAGGAAAAAGTCCATATATTAATTTTATAGTGGTACCTTCCCCTACACACAAAACCTCGATCCGATACTGTGTGGTGTGCAACAAACGTGCAAAAAGAGATTAAGACTACCTATGGGTACATACCAGGGGAAGATCCATCCATTTTTAAAAGGGCTCCAACCCAAGATAAAGGGGGAGGGGTCCAACTGTATGTCCTCATTCAAAAGCATTGATCAGTCCAAAAAGAGCGTTTTCCACCTCTCCCTTTTTGGATCGGCCACTGCAAACTATCTATATGTTTTAAAATTTATCATAGTTTTAGTTTTTATATAAAATTGAAAAATGTTTGCAAGAATGTAAAGCTTCCACTGCAATTTGAAAATTGCCTGCTTTGGGTCAATTTATTTTGTCATCTTACCATGTAGAGAAGTACATGTATTGTAAAACACAGCCTTATATCAATAAACATACTTATACCAGCAGCTACAATCTTTTTATTCTGAAGTCAATGGCCTTTTGAAATTACATATTTTACAATGATAATAGTGAGTAGATTTACAAAACTACGTAAATGAGCTAAACCTAGTCAGCCAAAACATATCAATAGACTAATTACAGGATTACTCAAGTTGTAAATATGTGCTAAATTGGATAGTGTATAGAAAGGTATATACTATGAAATTAAGAGCTCGGGGCAAGCCCCTCGCTCTAAATCTCATAGTAGTTACCTCTATATACACTCACCGACATTTAATGTGCATGCTCAAGGCTGAAACACTTATTTAGTATCTAGCAATTGATGAGATTCATGAATCAATTAAGAGTGCCTCATACCGTAACCTTTGTGGGAGATTGAACATATAACAAACCAAACGAAATGACAAAAGAGGAATACTATATGTATAAATTCATGGCACAAAATCAATACATAGACATGGAAAACTTAAATCAATAGAAAAAACACTTCTGTTTCTGCTCATGATCTAAAAGTCATAGTTCGACCATTCTGACTCGAAAAAGATCCCTCTGTACGACATTTTAAGTTCAAGTTTGTTCCTTCTACCCCAACCACATTGAGCGGAACTTTGCTAGGTTTTGATCATGCTTTTTCTGTGCATTCAAAAACATAGTTGCAGGGTATTATTATCAAATCAAAGACTACAGGGTAAAAGAGAATAGAATAAAAACTGTTATTATTTTCCTGAACAATGACATTGTTACAACGCAAACAACACGGCAACCATACAGCAGTTCAAGACACGTGCTGGTTACCTTTCTAGGAAATGATGTATTAAGTGTACAAATAATTTAGATCCTTATTATCAATGTTATGTTATCTAAACTGTATCAACACACCATTTAAATATTCAAGTTCACAATCACTTGAACAATACTATGTCTATTATCTATCAAAGGGTAAATACAAATCGGAAATAGCTAACAATATTATAACAATTTTCATTGATACCCATTAGAACAGTTTGTCATAAATAAATGTAAGTATTAAACAAATTAGATGAAGAAAGTCAATGAAAACGCTGTTATTTTGCTTATTGTTTTATGTGTGATTTTGTTCCTTTTCAATAGAAGATACCCTATGTCCTTTCTTTTTATTTAAACTAGTATTGAAAAAAATATCTTCTCTCGAGCTGTGTCGGGGTCATTAAAACATTCCTCGTGTTTGAGATGTGTGATCCCACATTTTTAGCCAATTAATATTTGAGATTACTCCTTTATATAGGGTAGTTAATCTAATGATTTAAGTCAATTTGTCTATTGAAATTGTTATGCAGTCTTCCCGACTAATTCGCTCGATTGATACGTAAAAAAATCTCGCGTTTTACGTGTTTAAAACAAATCTTTACGACAAAACAGATGATTTCAGCTTCCCAATTTTGAACTGTTTATTTCCATGTAGCAACATTCCAGCAGCGTCTGCATACAGAGTTTATTTCTCTCAATAGAAACAGTATTCCAGGGTTTGTATTTTCTATCATGATTTCCTTGATAGAGGGTTGCTGCTCACAAGGAAGGTATTAAACCAAGATTTCTAAATGATGCAGTTGAAATCATCCCTTCGTAAACTATACGGACGCCATCACGAGTTGGTTGACCGTTTTGGAATAACTGTTTCAAAGATATCGGATATATTCCTTATGTCCCTACAATCCACTTCCCTTTTCACCATGACTGTGACCTACAGAATTAGACTGTTTACCGGGTTTGTAATAAAATTAGCAACACTACATGTGGAGTAGGATCTGATTACCCTTCCGGAACACCTGAGATCAACCCCAGCATTTTATGCGGTGCGTGTTACTTAGTCTCTAGTTTTCTATGTTTTGTCTTGTGTACTATTATTTTTCTGTTTATCTTTTTATTTTTTAAGCCATGGCGTTGTCAGTTTATTTTCGATCTGTCAGTTTGATTGTCTTACTGGTATCTTTCGCCCCTCTTTTATTCGGGAGCTTTAAATGGTCGCATATTTCAGGTCATTGTTTTCTGTCATTGACTAAGATTATTAGCTTTTGTAGCGATAATGCAATTTTGTGTTTCTTTGTTGAACAGTTATTTGTTTTTCAGTGATTAAGATTAGAACACAATATTGACTGCTTTACACACATTTTCTACTATGTCTGTTTGTTTAACTCACTTATTGTTGTCAATATAATGGAATTCTATGCTATAAAACCATGTTCAATCCATCTTTTTCTACATAAGGAAATACCTGAACCATTTCAGAAATATAACAAATGTTTTCAATTCGTTATATAGAATCTGTACTATAAAAGATCCCGTCAGTATGTGATTGTTCTAAATTATGTCATTTTGATATATTTCTATTATGAATTACAATATACGTTGAAGCACAAACGTCAAAATTATTCAGTCGCGTAGTGGAATTAACTATTTGTGGATTCTTATTAATTCCATAGAGAACTTTTGGACTATTTTAAATCTCGGACTATTTCTGAAATTAATTTCCCTTATGAAATTTTTATAATTTTTTTGTATAAACATTGAACGACAAAAATATGTGACGTTTAAAATTTTCTGACGTCAGACACGCGAATCAAAGAATGTGTTTGTAGATAGATGTTTTGTGTTCTGTTCCTTTCAAAATTGTTACACGATGATGACTGCTGTATCCATATTCGGACTATTTCATTTATTATGTCTGTGTAGTTCACGCATAATTGCAAATATACCGGAATTATATGAGACTTTCAACAAAGTGAGAGTTTAGCGCAATAAAACCAGGTTTAATCCTCGATTTTCTACATTTGAAAATGCCTGTACCAAGTCAGGAATATGACAGTTCTGATCCATTCGTTTTTTATGTGTTTTGTCATTTGATTTTGCCATGTGATTATGAACATTCCGATTATATTTTCCTCTGAGTTCAGTATTTTTGAGATTTTACTTTTTATATGTGTTAGCGCTTTTGATTTTGCCATTTTATAAAAAAAGGCTTTCCGGTTTGGAGTTCGGTTTTTTTGGTATAATATAACTTTTCACTCTGTTACGCTTTATAATGATGTACCCTGTTGTTGTCTAAATGTTTGCATTGAGTCCGTTTTAAAGGAAGAGGTAACTTTTGATACTATTTGTGTTTGTTACTGTGATTTATCTATAAGCTATTTTGTTTTTCTTTGTTAACATATTTGTTACTTTGTACAGTGATTAAGATTATAATACAATTTTTACTGCTGTAACCCTATTTTTGATACTTTTATCAATTATGTCTGTTTGTTTTCTTCTCACATTTTTGTCAATATAATTGATTTCTATGCGACTGTCATAAAAGTGAGAAGTTTACCTAGAGGTTCATAAATTTATAAGAAAGGTAGCTCGGAATTTCTTAATATTCAGGCGTTAGCATCATCAGACAAACAAAACCACTTAGATCGCGTACATACTTATATTATCAATTATGTTAGTACTGACAGGTCCCTTAAACGAATGATAAAACCCTGTCGCCATTCAATTTCGACCGCTATACTTTTAACATGAAAATAAAGAGATGTGGTTTCCAATGATACAACTATTCACCAAATGAAAATGAAGTCGATGAAAGAAAAACAGGCAATTATAAGGCGTTCAACAATGCGAAACAATCATTCAAAATACTAGACCCCGACATGAAAATATGGAACAATTAAATTTAGAAAAATTAACGGCCTGATTTAGAACAAAACAGTTTACGAGAAACAAATATGACAGACATAAACAAACGACAACAGCTTAACTGCAGACTCCTGACGTGGCTAACATGCACATAAAGCAATTGGTTGAACATGTTTGTAAGCGCTCTCAAGCCCAACCCTAACATGGGACACTGTTGCAACAGCACAATATAAGAACTTTAAAAATATTAACTGATTATTAAAAACTTGTATGATATAGGAGCGTCACATCGTATGTAACAATTACTATCTAAAGAATAATTTTCATTCATAAATATTACTTTGGTTTCTTCATTTATTTCCATCAAATCAGGGAATAAACAAATATAGAAACTGTAATTATTTTATTACATTTTTTATTTAAAATGTGTGTCATATAATTTAAGAATTTAAAACAAAGAAGTCACACATCTAGTTATTTATATAACTCATATAAAATTGAGAATGGAAATATGTGTGTCATATAAATCTCACATTGGATAGAACAGAAGAATAGAATTAACATATTGAATCAATAAGCATATAAAATACATTCTTAATCTGTTCTCGATTATTTTGATACAAGGATGGCTATGATTGTGGTAGTTACAATCAGATTCAGTGCAAAGGAAAACCAAAACAGAACAAAATCTAAGAGAGAAGTAACATCAATCCAGTTTATATCCTCTTCCGACATCCGTTCCTTGTCAAAAGATTCGACTACATTTCTGTTTCCATTGCAATTCCCCGATTTACACACATCAACGCCTTTAAACTTGCAATGCCATTTAACCATTTGTCTGATGATATTTGGGACAGGGCTTTTCTTGTGATGAAGTCTCAATTCAACGGCAGTTGCACATACTACAAATATACCCATTCCTAGCTGAAAAATCAGATAGTATCCTAACATCGAACCAGATGTTTTCGGTAGCTCCGAACTCACAATTGTCAGGAAAACAGTAAACGCTAAAAATACGGTTATAGAATATCCCATCTTTTCACCACTGTCTGCCGGAAGTACAAATGTGAAAAAGTTCAGAATACCAAGGAGAATAACAGGAACGATAATATTTGTGACATAGAATCCAGCGTTTCGTTGGAGATTTAATGTAAATGTAACTTTTGGTACCGAATCTGAAGACAATTGAGATGCTGAAGTCGATATAATTGTCCACTCGGCATTGTCATCAGCATAATCCTGTAAAACAACACCTTTGCCTCCTAATTTTACGTCAATCGAGCGATCTTTAGTTGACCATGCCACAAATATTAGATCACATGCTTGTCTGTCAAAAGGAAAATATGTAATGTCTATTTCACATTTACTTTCAAATACTTCAAATGGATACCAAGACACATTTCCGTTACTCTGAACGTCAACATATATCACTGAGCTTCCAAGTTCTGTCAGTTTGGTGAATCCGTTTTTCAAAGTAAGGTCTGGTTTCCACACATCATCCTGAGGTACTTTAATGTAATTTGCATTACCGTAGGACACTGGTGTCCATGTCAAGTATTGGTCCAACCAGTGTACAGACAAATAAGCCGTCGTTGCAAGCTTTTGGGACAGTTCATCTATTCCGTTTATTCCAATAACGTGCAAGTCTATGGTTACCAACGTAGAAGAATTCTGGTCGATACTCGGACGCACCACCTTCATATAGTTCTGGGTTTCAAATAAAGTTTTATATAAACTTGCAATGTCACTACCAAGTGTTGTTGCTGCATTAATGCGCGGAAAGTAAATGCATATTACAAAAATAAAGTAGAACATTTTCAGCAAACTTAAATTGATCTTTTTGTTCAATGCGTATGCTAACGATTCTCTATAAGAGTAAGTAAAGAGTACCAAGAAAGTTTGTTTTAAACCTACAAAATATAATCAATGACCAAACCACTTAAATAAAGCAATTTGATTCGTTCTCCAATATTACATTTTAGATCATTAATCAATATTATATATTATAATATAGTTTATACAATCATACTTTTCTAGTATAAGTGACTTGAAAAAACGACTAACTAAAGACAAATTACGACAACCCGAATGTTAAATCTATATGACTGTATAAGCACACATGTTCTCTAAATGAAAAAGCTATTGTCTATAGTAGTTCCGATCCCTTTTTCACCTCACATTATCTAAGACGACAAAACAACAAACGTCATAATATAGCATAGTGGTATATATATTTATTATCTAGACTACTAAAAAACAAGCTATACTATTTCCATTATATAATTGCTAAAAACTACATGACAGCATATAAAAAATGTAACAATATAATCAATAAATGTATCTACGTTTTGGCTTTCTCGGGGGCTATTCACTTTATAAAAAATCTATCCAATCTAAACAATAATTTGAAACATTATTCTAAAAATAATCTATTAACTATAGGATGCAGTGGATACCTACAACATTGTTTCGGCTGCGGTGGATACCAGCAGCGGGTTTTTCGGCTGCGGTGGATACCAGCAGCGAGGTTTCGGCTGCGGTGGATACCAGCAGCGGGGTATCGGCTGCGGTGGATACCAGCAGCACGATATGCAAAATAATCCCATGCTTACGTATAAAATAATAATTGGAACTGATAATTAAGAATATTTACTATACTGATGTATAATTGACTTGGCGGTAAAAAATAATTTCCCCGAAATTAACATGGCCAAATTAAGCGAATTTAATACAATTAAATGAGTGAAAGCCCCCAAGATGATACATTATTTATTGCGATTTAATATTATTTTCATTTATTTATTATTTTGGTTTTTTTATGAACAGTCTTTTGTGCGAAGGTGTTCTCACAAGTTAAAATAATCAGTTGCAGCATATATGAAGCCCAAAATTGAACATTGAATCAATCTAACTTAAATTTACTAAAATATGGAATTATAACTGTCTCCATGTTTTTTTTACTAATAAAATGGCACATAATGTTACAAAAAAAAATACATGTGTGTAAAACTACGGAAAAAAACAATAATAATCTGTATTTTACATTTCAAGCTATAAACTACAACAAATGAATTAGTTATGAAAACACATATCATGCTGAGCTCTTTTCAATACTTTGGCATCAGTTCGTATGTATCGTATGTAGCAGTCTAATGACCACCTGCCCAATGTTTGAATAATATGATCCCCGACACCACATGCTGCTGCGGATGTAGCTGCTCCTATGCGAAAGGAGTGACCACAAAACTTAGCAGTATTATAGCCAAGTGTGTCCAATAGTTGTCTCAATGAAGAAATAAATGTTTCCCTGCTTAACGGTGATGATTGAAATTCATCCTCCACAAAAAGTTGAGATTTTGGTAAAGCGCCATTGTTATATCTTATAGACAGATACTTACTCATTGTATCCACGGGTTTAAATGTGTCATTTTCATAAATAGTAATATTCACTTCTTGACGAAAGGGGTCACGCTTAGATGATCGCAGGCGAAAAATGAAGAACTGTTTCGTCGGATCCACAGTGATATCTTGCAAAAGTACTATACATGAATTATCATTATAAGACCGACAGGTAAATTCTCTACAACTATGAAAACCGAAAAATGCCATTTTAAAAGCACACTGAAACATCAGGTCTAGCACTGGTGAAAATATTCCTTTCGATAAAAAAGCACAAAGTTTATTCAAAATTGATAATGTAATTGGCAATCTTTCTTGGAAAACATTGTTCTGAGATTTTTTAATACCCCGAAGAATAACTGGTAATCTGATAGCATTCGCCTAAGGATCATATCCTAAAAATCTTATATAATAATGACGTCCTCCGGCAAGATAGAGTTTAATAGTCTGGTGTTTAAGATTAAGTGTTTTTTGACAATAAGTTACGAAATAGACTAGAAGATCTTCTTTTACATAAGGGAGAGTAACTTCGGAGCACGGTTGACCATTAATTGCCAAAAAAACTCTGAAATATTTAAACGCGGATTTATATGTCAATCTAGTGCTTTCGCTCAAAGACGCATCCCATAATTCGTCTAACTTTAAATTCAAACCATCATCAGCTCTGAGGGATGCAGACAAGGAGTTGGTATCGCGTTTGCATGTGGTGCCAAGGCTCTGAACTTCATCATCTGGTAACGAGAAAGAGAATCAGCTATACAGTTTTTTATACCAGGAATGTGTTTGGCATGCACTACAAAATTATTAATTGCTGAATGATAAGTGAGCTTTCTCATTAACTTCATCAAGCTTGGAATCTTAGATCTACCCTTTTTTATAATATCAACAGTAGCTAAATTGTCACAATTGAATGATATACGTTTTCTTTTCCATCTATCTCCCCACAGTACGCATGCCATTACAATTGGATACAATTCAAAAAACGCCATAGATATTTGCTCACAAGACAATAGTTCATAAGGAAAGTCACCTTGAAACCATTCATTTTGATAAAAAAACCTCCAAATGAGAGAGGTGTAGCATCAGTAAACAAGTGAATGTCCGCAGCATTCGTTATATTATCATTTAAAAAGAAGGAAACACCATTCCAATCTTTTTAAAATTTTTACTACATAACAAGATCTGGTTTACAGCTTTTTAAGTGTACATAGTGATGCAACTTTTTGACAGTAGTAGATAGTTTAATTAATTGTGAAACAAATGATCTACCTGGCACTATAACTGTGCACGCAAAATTTAAATGCCCTAGTAAACTTAATAACTCTCTTTTCGTGCAAGAATTGCGCTTACTAAAATATTCTATAATTTCTTGAATTCGTAAAACCTTTTCTAAAAGAAGATAAGCCTCCATATTAATAATTTCTAAAAATATCCCTAAATATTCTAATCTTCAGTTTTCTTAAATGAAAGTGGCACACCTAATGACTTAAAAATTGTAATTGTTCTGAGCAATCCAACAAATTGCTTGTGAAAGAGTGTCAAAGATTTTTGGGCTAGACCTGCACCCAAACACCAATTTATTAAAAAAGTAATATCTGTCATCCCATTTGATTCCATGAAACGGCCATAACATTGGCGATAGGGGCATAACCTTAAAGGCGTCGGCTATATCGGTTTTTAAAAGCCAAGATTTAAAACCTAGGCTTTTGATAGTTCTGATAGCATCATCAATTGAAACATATTGCAAAGAAAATTCATCTTTATAGATAAGTTCATTTAAACTAGGATTTTTTGGATTTATGAATAATAAAACTCCAAATCAAAATATAAAATAGCACATATCGTATGAATGAAGACTTCTCGTCGTACAAACACGTGAATTGTTCAAAGTTTATTCCATGCTCCTTTTCCTGATATATTTTTCATCATACGGGATAACTTATTTGAGTTCAAATAAAGTCTGAATAAGCCAACACTTATAGTTTATGCACAGCAGTTTAAATACTGAAACAACTACTTTGTAATGAACTTTTTGAAAACAAAATAAAAAACTGCTACGATGAACTGGCAGCTTAAAACGAGCTTATTAATACTTTACTTATATCTCCTATCTGATTGGCTAACCAATATCCCTAAATATTCTAACTTATGACATGGTCCTTCAGTTTTCTTAAATGAAAGTGGCACACCTAATGACTTAAAAATACCTAAAAAAGTATTCATAGTTTGTTGAGCATTGTCTTGTTCTGGTACAATAACTAGAAAATCAACTAACAAGTGTAAAATGTGCTCTATATTGTAATTGTTCTGAGCAATCCAACACATTGCTTGTGAAAGAGTGTCAAGATTTTTGGGCTAGATCTGCACCCAAACACCAATTTATTAAAAAAGTAATATCTGTCATCCCATTTGATTCCATGAAACGGCCATAACATTGGCGATATGGGCATAACCTTAAAGGCGTCGGCTATATCGGTTTTTAAAAGCCAAGATTTAAAACCTAGGCTTTTGATAGTTCTGATAGCATCATCAATTGAAACATATTGCAAAGAAAATTCATCTTTATCGATAAGTTCATTTAAACTAGGATTTTTTGGATCCTCATGAGGCGCTGACAAGTCTACGATCAAACGCTTCTTTTTATTGTATTTACCTTCTGCCACACCGATAGGGTTAATGCGGTAATGTTTAAATGGAATAAAATCAAATGGTCCTTCTAAAAAACCATTTTCTATCTCCATCTCTATTAATTTTAAAACGTGTGCTGGTTGAGATAACGCTGATCTTAAGTGTTTGCACTCAATAGACTTAGATGGTAATGTTGTAATACCTGTGAAAAAACCTTGACTTAACCCAGAAACTAGGTAATTCTTAAATTCCTTATTTGGATGATTTTCTAATTCATGAACTAAATTACTAATCACAATGGGTGTTGTTACTCCTAATCTTAGGGAAACTTGATCGTTGATTGTTGAGCATTGTCTTGTTCTGGTACAATAACTAGAAAATCATCTAACAAGTGTAAAATGTGCTCTATATTGTAATTGTTCTGAGCAATCCAACAAATTGCTTGTGAAAGAGTGTGAAAGATTTTTGGGCTAGACCTGCACCCAAAAACCAATTTATTAAAAAAGTAATATCTGTCATCCCATTTGATTCCATGAAACGGCCATAACATTGGCAATAGGGGCATAACCTAAAGGCGTCGGCTATATCGGTTTTTAAAAGCCAAGATTTAAAACCTAGGCTTTTGATAGTTCTGATAGCATCATCAATTGAAACATATTGCAATGAAAATTCATCTTTATCGATAAGTTCATTTAAACTAGGATTTTTTGGATCCTCATGAGGCGCTGACAAGTCTACGATCAAACGCTTCTTTTTATTGTATTTACCTTCTGCCACACCGATAGGGTTAATTCGGTAATGTTTAAATGGAATAAAATCAAATGGTCCTTCTAAAAAACCTTTTTCTATCTCCATCTCTATTAATTTTAAAACGTGTTCTGGTTGAGATAACGCTGATCTTAAGTGTTTGCACTCAATAGACTTAGATGGTAATGTTGTAATACCTGTGGAAAAACCTTGACTTAACCCAGAAACTAGGTAATTCTTAAATTCCTTATTTGGATGATTTTCTAATTCATGAACTAAATTACTAATCACAATGGGTGTTGTTACTCCTATTCTTAGGGAAACTTGATCGTTTACATTCTTCTTTGCATATTGGACCCGATTTTTTGTTGGGTCCTAGTGCCTCATTTTTTGAACTCGTACAGACTGTTTTAGGGTGCTCTCCATAACAACTTAGACAAATATGTAAATTTCTACAATGAGGTCTAAAACAACCTGTTTTCCCGTTGAAATTATTACAGATTTCCTTTCCTCCATGGTAAGAACGCTCCCTGCCGTGTATGTCTTGATCTGACCTGTTTGACCCTGTCGTATTCCTATTGTTGCTGTTTGACTGATTAAAATAACTACTTGAGTGAAAAGTGCTACTGCAAATGCTACATGTGTTAGGTTTAATGTTCGCAAAAATATTGCAAAATAAAGTGTTATTTCTGATAGACCAGTCAACAGGAATATTGTTATGCCTTAAATGAGCTGCCGCATCAGCAGAAAACCGTTTATGGTACTCGTAAAATCCCTTACCCGGATACCTTGTGGCCATATCAACCAAATCACGTTCATAAAGATCCAGCTCACTCCTACGGTGAGGAAATGTTGTACACATTATGTTCTTATAAATCCCAAAAGCCTGAATAAATTCGCCCAGAGACAATGATCTTGAACTCCTAGGGTCAGATTTATTGTTTTTGTCTTCACTCAAGCTTAACTCGTGTGTTCCTGAACCAGAATAGTATGGTATAAATACAGATGTTAGATTAATGTCCATACCTGATATAATATTCTTTCGTAACTGGGGTGATATTGTTTCCACAAACGGTAGAGTTTCTGCAGAATAGCCGTGTGCTGTTCTCACCATGTTGCCTGAATTTCCCATATTTAAAAGCTGTTCCTCGCTTCCTGCGGCTGCGTTCGGTGCAGTTCGTGTATTTTGCAATGCATTGTATGCGGATTGAAATTTGACCAAGATTGACTTGAATTTGTAGAGTTATGATTGATAATATTGGATACATTATCCACCGGAGCGGAGACATATGCATTTGGTGTTTCTGCGATTCTACTAGTACTGGTATTTTCATTTCTGGCTTGAAGTAATAAATTCACCTTCCCTGTTAAGCCTGATACATTATGTTGTAGGGAAAACGGTACTATTTATTCTGCCATAGACGACAATATTAACATTTTCTAAATTTACCACTTTTAAAGATAAAAACATCCAATCACAGCGCTCCTTATTTGACTTCCTTCACCTGCCTTGGGTACACAAAAGGCCAACCTAATGCTGGGAAAATTTAATACTACCGTTTTCCCTGTAGGGATTGTACAGTCGATGATAATTTTGAAACAATTCCAATCAAAACACGATTGTCGTAACTGGGTGTGTTTTCATTATTGTTTATGTTTGGTGCATCATGGGATCGCAGATCCCCATCTACACGTGCGTTTTGTAGTGGCAATGCATGATGGTATACCGCACTACCATTTATGGGTTCTTCCCCACGTGCGTTTCCGCCTCGTGCTTCCTCCCCACGTGCGTTTGTTGTGTTTGATGTGATACTATCGGAATTTTCGTATCGTTTCAAAAGACGTACCAATGTCAAACGTTTTGCATTTAATGGAAAAGCGATATTCTTTCTTTTTAACTCTGCTTTTATTCTAGCAATTGTCCAATTTTCAAGTAATGTAGGATTATATATAACTGCATTATTGTTTTTCTTTTTCCTAATCGGACCCATTGCGTCCGTGCATGGGTATAAATGTAATGTCAAATGCAATATAAGTGAATAAATAAATAAACAGACCTCAGTTCTATGAATAATAAAACTCCAAACCAAAATATAAAATAGCACATATCGTATGAATGAAGACTTCTCGTCGTACAAACACGTGAATTGTTCAAAGTTTATTCCATGCTCCTTTTCCTGATATATTTTTCATCATACCGGATAACTCATATGAGTTCAAATAAAGTCTGAATAAGCCAACACTTATAGTTTATGCACAGCAGTTTAAATACTGAAACAACTACTTTGTAATGAACTTTTTGAAAACAAAATAAAAAAAACTGCTACGATGAACTGGCAGCTTAAAACGAGCTTATTAATACTTTACTTATATCTCCTATCTGATTGGCTAACCAATCTTCTAAAAATATATCAGTTCTCTTAGTAATTACTAAAAATATCTCTCTCTGTTATCTCAATTTGTATTCTATAAATATCCCACCTGACGTAGGCAGGAATTATTTATCGTATAAACTTAAATTTAAATCTTAAATTACCATATCAAATAGTTCATGTACTCTGATGATATGCATGCTTCTCGGGACAATTTTTCTCAATATAAGAGTTATAACCCTACGTTACAGCTTTTACATTAATGCTAGCAAGACAAATCTTTGTTTGGCTTGCTTGCTTTGTGTGTACCAATGTTTGCTCAAGCATGGCAATTAAGATAGACGGGGTTTCAGCTTGTATACATCATACTTAAATTTTATTGGACGTTACGTTGGAGGTTTAGGACACTTAATTTTAAAACATCACATGACAAATATTCTCAGGACTTTATGGAAGAGAACAAATATATAGATGATAGCAAAATATGTCTTTCATAGTTAATTCCCACAAAACACAAAAACGTTAACATTGTAGGAACGTAAAAGTGTGGACTTCCAGTTACGTTGTAAGAACGTTATGATATAACGTTATGGAAAACCAACCTGGAACCTAAATAAAACCTTGTGTAACCAAATTGGAACCTTGATAGAACCTTGTATAACCAATCTGGAACCTTAATAGAACCTTGTGTAACCAATCAGAAACCTTTATAGAACCTTGTGTAACCAATCTGGAACCAAAATATAATCATTTGTTACCAATCTGGAACCCAAATTTAACCTAGTCCCAGACAACATTTGTATGTTGGCAAAACAATGGCCCAACGTATTACATTCATTGGCTCAACGTTGTTTTTCTCTCCATCTTCCTGAACATGCATGAACATTTTGCCACTGGACGTTTTAGCAAACAACAATCAATTAATCTTTCTCTCCAGGAATTGTACCCATATTTGAATGAATTAAATCAACACATCCATTTTACCTATTTTTCTTAAATAATGAATAAAAAGATATGATACCAATACATAATTTATTTTAGCTAGACAAGGAGCAAATTCTTAAAAGTTTAATTTTATGTATCTACACGTTGCAACATCAGATCTAGAATGAAAATGAAAATTATAAAGTATAGTCATGATGTTTCATTTCTGTAAATGTAATTCACTTCATCAGGTTCATATGTAGTTATTTCCTAGTTTTGTAATTCACTTCATCAGGTTCATATGTAGTTATTTCCTAGTTTTGTAATTCACTTTTGACATCAGGTTCATACAGTTATTTCCTAGTTCTATAATTTCACTTCATCATGTTCATACAATTACTTCCGAGTACTGTAATTCACTTCATCAGATTCATCCAATTATTTCCTTGTTCTGTAATTTCACTTCATCAGGTTCATACAGTTATTTCATAGTTATATAATTCACTTCATCAGGTTCATACAGTTATTTCCTAGTTCTGTAATTTCACTTCATTAGGTTCATACAGTTATTTCCTAGTTCTGTAATTTCACTTCATTCGGTTCATACAATTATTTCAAAGTTTTGTAATTCACTTCATCATGTTCATACACTTACTTCC
Organism: Mytilus galloprovincialis; assembly: GCF_965363235.1. Classification (NCBI taxonomy): domain Eukaryota; kingdom Metazoa; phylum Mollusca; class Bivalvia; order Mytilida; family Mytilidae; genus Mytilus; species Mytilus galloprovincialis. The sequence goes on along the minus strand of NC_134840.1, from coordinate 51,097,688 downwards.
TAGCTCTGTAATTTCACTTCATTAGGTTTATACAGTTATTTCCAAGTTTTGTAATCTAACATGGGTTGTATTCACAAGAGTGTTCCTTTTGTTTTCTGCTACACTTTCATTTGGAACTTTTTTTCTGAATATGTCTTTTGTTTAATTCTTATCCAGTGTAGCAAATCTTCATAAAAATTATTTTACTGCCCCTGTAATAAAGAAATGAACAAATTAGTACTCAATGTATACTTCTTATGAATATAATAAATCCTAAAAGACTCTTGTTTAAACTAGACTATACAATGCGATGCCATAGGGATAATGCACTCATACCACATCTTCCAACATCTATTTAAATTGTTAGACTTCACTGTGCTAGCTAAGTTTAGCCGGAAAATTGAGGGTAGATATGGATACAGGAAAGAGAACCATGTAAAAAAATGTTCTAACTAAATGAATAATTCTAGTAAAAAATCTAAATCAAATCTAAATACAACAGCATTATCGGTATTATAATATTTAACATTTTAATTATGCATATATCATGTATATATTTTCAAATTTCGAATCCGATGTGGCATTAAGGATTGCTATTATGTTACTAACTTAAAGTAATTTATTGTGCATTTTGTCCAATTCTTTTAAATTTGTATGACCTAAAAATAATTAAACAACATTCTGAAACAGTATGTAACAAGGAAAACTCGAAAATACACTTTTCCATTGATAAGGGTTATAAATGCAATCTTCACATTTAACAATATTAGAAATTATTATATATTAAGGAATGTATCTCCCTCATGCAAAGCTCTGATTCCTTTCACAGATTTGGCTATACTTTTTGGACCTTTTGGATTCTAGCTCTTCATCTTTTATATAAGCTTTGGATTTCAAATATTTTGGCCACGAGCATCACTGAAGAGACATGTATTGTCGAAATGCGCATCTGGTGCAAGAAAATTGGTACCGTTAATTTTATTACTACCACTGGGTCGATGCCTCTGCTGGTAGACTATTAGTCCCCGAGGGTATCACCAGCCCAGTAGCCAGTACTTCGGTACTGGCATGAACATACGGATTTTTTGTGTTATTAAAATTTGCTGTTACAAAATATTAGAAATTATTATAAATTAAGGAATGTATCTCCCTCATGCAAAGCTCTGATTACTTTCACGGATTTGGCTATACTTTTTTGACCTTTTGGATTATAGCTCTTCATCTTTTATATTAGCTTTGGATTCCAAATATTTTGGCCACGAGCATCACTGAAGAGACATGTATTGTCGAAATGCGCATCTGGTGCAAGAAAATTGGTACCGTTAATTTTATTAACAAAGATTTCAGAAATAAAATAAGTTTTATTTGTGGTTAAAAAACATGTATTATTTGTCATTCATAATCATATACGTATATCAGAATGTTTAAAGTAACAATCAACTTACATGTTTCTTTCTCTTTAGATGATGCGATTTTCTCTTTTGTTTTCTTTGTTATCACTGCTTTCTTACAAATACACGACAGGAAAGAGTCTCAAAAGTGACTATTCCATTACACTTAGATTTCCTATAACCTTAATTACCATAGCAACTATCTTTGAAATTTGTCTAACATCTGGTCAACATCATTCTATAGGTCAACCTTATCAGAATATGCTTGATTAACATAATGGCTGTATCAAATATCATTATGTATTATACATGTTATAATTGCTAAATATGTTTCACAAATTAAAGTTGAATGAAAAAAGTTATAATAAATAATGAGAATAATGAATTTTAACTTTTAATCGAGCAATCTATATGTTTAAGGAATAAAAAGTTATTTTGTTCTTAATGCAGTGTCGGTTTTTTAGTTTTAAAAACTATCAGCATTCACTTTCTGTTAACGAAATAGCGCTTTATTTATGACCATTTGGCTTTTTGTGCAAATAAAAAAAAATCATAGTACGTTTACATGGATTAGTTGGCGCTGTTTAAATTCGTTCAATTTTGTAAATCAGAACAACAAGAATGGAACAATAAACTTTTATCATTTATTCCATCAGGTCTTTACGTCGAAATAAAACATGATTTTGAGCGCTTCAAATATTTATCCGCTGACATTTAAAGGATCAGATTATAGATGCATATGCTTAGAAAATTAAAAACAACACGTTTAATAATTTCTTGCGTCAGAAGCGCTTATCTGGATTTATCTTCATCAGGAACGCTCAAAGCCAAACATTTGAAATCCGAAGATAGATAAGTACCGAAAATCGTTGAAGAGCTATATGTCGAAAATATATAAAATAAATAGCCAAATTCATCTAAAGCCAACTTTGCCAGAGGGAGTTGAAATCTTAGTTTCATAATAATTTCAAAATTTATTAACGGACAATTTTGTAAAGTTTGTTAAACCATGTCAGTACTGAAGCACTGACTACTGAGCGGATGATACACTCGGGGATCCTCGTACAGTTTTTGTACTATTATCAGTCTATATAATTCAACTATGGATTTTTTCAAAGGATACATGCCTGCATAGTTTATTGTACAAACATATTAATTCTAGTTATAACGGGGATACTATAACATGAATACACATAAAGTAAGAAGACATGTACAATTATAAGAAAACAAATAAAAAAAAACGTGTGCTTTCATTGTGTATTAGTTCATTGACTGGTTCATGTCAGAAAGAGGGCGGTACTAGTTTTTTTCTTCTTGTTAATAGTACGCATTTTAAGATATAGACGGCTTATACTGGAGCGTCGAATGTTAAACAAGTCGGTTTGTAAACAGCTGTAAACTTATCTTGTCTTTTTTATACAGTCTTCGTATGGTGTACTGTTATACCACTGTTCCATGTTAAGGGAAGGGTTTGGATCCCGCTAACATGTTTAACCCCACCACATTATTTGTGTATGCGTCTGTCCCAAGTCAGGAGCCTATAATTCCGTGGTTGTCGTTTGTTTTTGTGTTAAATATTTGTTTTTCGTTAATTTTTATGTATAAATAAGGCCGTTATTTTCTCGTTTGAATTGTTTTACATTGTCATTTCGGGACCTTTTATAGCTGACTATGCGGTATGGGCTTTGCTCATTGTTGAAGGCCGTACGGTGACCTAAGTTGTTAATTTCTATGTCATTTTGGTCTCTTGTGGAGAGGTCTCAGTGGCAATCATACCACATTTTCTTTTTTATATTTATTTAGATTACGAGTTTAAATAACCAATATACCTCATGGAATTTTAAAGGCTTTAATTGTCTATCAATTATTCAGCTTCAGAAAATGTTTATTCTTAATATCAAATGTGGTACAAATGATATTAAAAACAGTCTGAACTGACCTTACCCAACTTGGAACAAATACCCCACTGTGGTTGTGGTTGACAATTCTCATAACTAACCCCTTCAAAAATTATTTGTGAACTAAATTGGTAAATACGATTACTCTTGAACTTCAAACACTTTAAGGGCATTTTAAGTAGTTTTATGTGTAGATCAATAGGCACCTGAAAATTGTTAAAAATTGCAGTGCAATTTTATAGTTTTTAACCAAGCATTATTTGCAGTTGCAGTACATGTGTATTCTAAAGATGTAACAGTAAAGCCACAGTATAATACTTCAATTGACCCGATTCACTTTTTTACGTAAATTCGTAGGAAGATAAATATTTGGCTAAATATCTGCTTTTAATTTGGATTTAAAGTCCGGATATTTGCCACACATTAAACGACACTGTTGTGCTTTGCAGTTATAGGCCCACATTAAGCAATTTAGCAAATTCAAAGGTCATTACTAGTCATTATCAAGCTCATTTCTTGTTCATTTTACAATTTCCAAAGCCTTGTGATTATTTTTTATACTGTTTTTGTAATGTTGTGTATTAGTTTCTGTTGAATCAACTAGCTTTTTATTTAAGACACATATTTTCTAAAAGTACAGAATTTAAGCGTTTCATTGAGCGATTAAAGTGCCATGAGGTATTAAGGTAATTGAAATTTCTAAAATTGTCCTCTCCTCCGCTCCGCATTTAATACATTTGATTGTTTGAGACAATCCTATGTAATATTGAACAAAACATCATATTCCCATCTGAACATCGTGTAAATTTTGCATGACGAACCGCTCATTTTGAATTGTTTCAACTGGTATAAATATTGAAATCATGTTAAATATCATTGTTTTGAGTTGTTACGGGTGTATAATCAATATAGAAAGGAAAAAATGATGAATGCATTCATTGTTTAAGAAATAATTGATGCCAGCTATACTTTATTGTAGTTTTAACATGGGTAGGCATTATATTCGTGATTATTTTTGCCAGAGCGATAGCGAGGGCTAAAATAACACGAATATAATGCCTACCCATGTAAAACTAAAATAAAGTATAGCTGGCATCAATTATTTCGATTCTGATTAGGACAATTACGGTAATTTTTATGTTCGCTGTGTACAAGGGTACAATATTTGTGTAGGCTCTTCCATCAACCTCCCTGTCGATTTTTATCCAACTAGTTTAAACCAGTTTAATTTCGCAAAGTTGTGTATTTCTAAAATTTAAAATTGAAACAGAAATTAACAAATTTATTAACTTAAACAATATTTGTGTCACAAAATAACAGAAAAGTTATAATTCAACGTCTTTTTCTTTGAGGTCAATTTCTGACATGCACATTTTCAAGTCAGTTGTCAATGGCGGTGGACGCACAAGGAGAATCGGGTAGGTCGATCTTTATTTACTAAATTAATTTTGTAAATGTTCCGCCGATTATTGTAGCATTGGTAAATATGTTCATATCTGATAGAGGATTCCTTGATAAAGTTGTGCTGACATTCTAGACTTGGCAGGAGGGGCCATTTGACAGAGATTTATTTACACTTGCGGTAGTCCAAATAATTACGACGTCTGGCAAGGCTATTTTAATTTTTTTTCTGGGACGTCTTCCTTCAACGGCGTCCCAGAAAAAAAAATAGCCTTGCCAGACAGTAGTAGGGCAAAGCCGATTCTGCCTCACACATGCAGAATCCTGCATAGAAATCCCCACCTCGAGGGCAAAATGCAAACAGACGGCATTCCTATTGAGTATAGGGTAAATACAAGAATTATGTCTTTCGTACAGAGCATAAGTCAGTCTCCACAAGAAAGTGGGGATAAGGACACCTTAAAGGGAAGGATGTCACAGGTTGAAATAAATAAAAGGATGGAATCCAATAGTGATAACATGGATCGCTATCAGGATTTCTTTCTAGAGAATGAAGAAGATTTGGAAGAAAGCACCCCAGCCCCAACCCCTCAAAGGCAGCAGCAGTGCTGTGATGCCCCCAACCTGACGCAGATGGATGAGCATACCCAGATGTGTCAAAATTGCGGTGCGCAGTTCACCAAGCCGCGATTTGAGCATCAACCAGATGGGGAGCAGAAGACCACCTGCGGTTATCCACTGAAAAGGAAGAAGGGGCAGCTCTGCAAGAGCAAGCCCGGGAAGGATGGCCTCTGCTGGAGGCATAGCAAGCAACCACGCCAGCAGGAGGAGGAGATCATCCCAGTCGAGGGTAAGATGGTGGTCAAAGAGACCATGAAGACCCTACGTCAAATAGCTAAGGACGAGGGTCTGAGGGGGATCAGCAGGAAGAACAAGGAGGCCTTGGTGAAGTTCATCGAGGAGAAAACCGCCCGTAAATTTCCCCGCCAGGAAGTCCTCAGCAAGAAGCAGCTCAAAGCACTGGCAAAGAATCGTGGTCTCACCAAGTACTCTCAGCTCAAGAGAGACGATTTGAACCATTTGGTCGAAGAAGATATTAAAAACGCCCCAGTCGAGGATGAGATCAATGTCACCGATAGACGTCAAGCACTGAATGGTGTATTTGGCACGGTCGTTATCGAACCCGCGAAGCAGCACGACGTGGCCACTTTTCTAAAGGTAAGTCGAAGCACCGTCACCACAACCATCTCCGATGCGCTCGCCCAAAAGAAGGGATTGAAGGTGAACTTAGTGCTTCTAGCAGAGCTGGTGAAGACCGACCCAGCGACTGGGGAAAATAAATACGTCACTCCCTACTTTCAATCAGCCCAAGCTATCCTCACCCAGTCATCTGACCTCGAATTAGAAATCGACTTCATGATGGGGAAGGTCAAGGAAAATATGGCAAAGTACATGCGGGAAGGGAGTGGGTGGACATTGGGACACGTCGAGAACCTAGAAATTCACCTCAACCAATTCAACCCGCTCAAAGGGGCTTCCTTCATACCGACTCCATCAGCACTCGCGAAAAAGAAGGCCATCATCAACGTGCAGAACAAGGATCAGGAGTGCTTCAAGTGGGCTATCCTCTCCGCGCTTCATCATGAGGAGGTGTATCAGAAAAATACTAATCGCCCCAGTCAGTACGTGAAGTGGGAGGATGATCTAAAATTTGAAGGCATCGATTTCCCAGTCTCACTCAGGGCGATCGATAAATTCGAGAGGTGTAACGTAGATCTCAACATCAACGTTTACGGCTACGACGGGCTGAAGAAAGGCGAGGATGGGGAAGAAGATCTTCAGGTATATCCCCTCAGAATATCCAAAAATACGGGCATGCGGCACGTAGATCTTCTCTTCCAAACCAGCGATAGCAAGCAGCACTACTGCTGGATCAAGAGCCTTTCACGACTCCTAGGCTCTCAAATCTCAGAGCATGGTCACGAACTCTTCTTCTGCCGAAGATGCCTCAACCATTTTTCCAGGCAGGATATCTTGGACGAGCACATGGAATATTGCAGTCGGGAGGATGCCGTCAGAATCGTGATGCCGGAAGAAGAATCCTTCGTCAGCTTCCATAATCACAAAAAGATGATGAGAGTCCCCTTCGCGATCTACGCGGATTTTGAGTGCTTCACAGAGAAGCTCGACACCTGCCAGCCGGATTCATCACACTCCTACACGAAGGCCTACCAACTTCAGCGACCCTCGGGCTTTTGCTATCACATAAAGTACGCCCACGGCGACTACAAAGATCCGGTCGTCTACTGCGGAGAGGATGCAGCCAAGAAATTCGTGCAGTGCATCGAGGAGGAAGTGCGGGCCATCGCCAAACTATACAAGGAGAAAAAGCCTATGGAGATGACCGACGACGATAAGGCGAACTTCGAAGCAAGCACGCACTGCCACATCTGTGGGGATGCATTGGGAGGGGATAAGGTTCGGGACCATGACCATCTCACCGGGAAATATCGCGGCGCAGCACACAACCAGTGCAATCTGGATTTCCAGCTCCCGAAGCACGTCCCCATCTTTTTCCACAATTTGAGCGGATATGATGCTCACATCTTCGTCAAGGAGCTTGGATTCTCTGAGGGTAAGATCAACGTCATCCCCAATACCGACGAGAAATATATCAGCTTCTCCAAGCAGGTGGATAATTTGGAGATGAGATTCGTCGATTCGTGCAGATTTTTGCTCAGCTCGTTGGATAATCTAGCCAAGAATCTCACACCTGACCAATTCAAGACCGTGAAAGCAAGGTTTGGTGATCGTCACGAGCTGATGATTCGGAAGGGAGTTTTTCCCTACGAATATATGGATGGACCGGCCAAGCTGGAAGAGACTTATCTCCCGCCCAAAGAAGCCTTCTACAGCACGCTCTCCGGAGAGGATATTAGTGACGAGGACTACACGCACGCTCAGAAGGTCTGGGAGGCCTTCGAGTGCAAGACTCTGCGCGATTATCACGATCTTTATCTCGAGACCGACGTGCTTCTGCTGAGTGATATCTTCGAGAATTTCAGGGATATCTGCCAGACTCACTATGGGCTTGATCCTGCCAACTACTACACATCCCCCGGCCTTTCCTACGACGCCGCCCTCAAAACCACTGGGCAAAGATTGGAGCTTCTTTCCGATCCAGATATGCTGATGATGTTTGAGCAGGCGACCAGAGGAGGGGTGGCCATGATCTCTCACCGCTACGGCAAGGCCAACAACCCCTATATGAGCACGTACGACGCTTCCCAGCCCACCAAGTATCTCACCTACCTCGATGCCAATAATCTTTACGGGTGGGCAATGTCGCAGCCTCTTTCCACGGGAGACTTTGAGTGGGTGGAGCCAGAGGAGATTGGGGAGATCCTGGAATATCCCGACGATCACGAATATGGTGCCATGATAGAATGTGATCTCGAATATCCACAGGATCTTCACGACGCCCACAACGACTATCCTCTCGCCCCCCAGAATGTGGAGATCGACAAAGTCCGGAAGCTAGTGCCTCATCTAGGCAAGCGTGAAAAATATACGCTCCACTATCGAAATCTAAAGATGTATTTGGAGATGGGCATGAAGCTTACGAAATGCCGTCGGATCATCAGGTTCAAGCAATCCCCATGGCTCAAGCACTACGTAGATCTGAATACTGCTCTCCGCGCCAAAGCCAAGACCGACTCCGAGAAGGACTTCTTCAAGCTCATGAATAATTCGGTCTTCGGCAAAACAATGGAAAATATTCGGAAGCACGTCGACGTCAGGCTCGTCACCACCGAGAAGCAGGCCCTGAAGCTCGTGGCCAAGCCCAATTTCGATCGTCGCGTCGTCTTCACTGAGAATCTGGCAGCCGTCCACATGAAGAAGACGAAGCTGAAGTTTAATAAGCCGATCTATCTAGGAGCCTGCATCTTGGATATTTCGAAGCTCCTCATGTACGATTTCCACTATGGATTCGTGAGGAAGATGTACGGCGATAAGGCTCGGCTGCTTTTCACCGACACGGACAGCTTGGCCTATGAGATCCAGACCGACGATTTCTACAAGGATATTTCTCCACACGTCGAGGCAAAATTTGATACGTCAAATTATCCCATCGAGCATCCTTCCACCATCCCCACCGGCAAAAATAAGAAAGTCCTCGGGATGTTCAAGGACGAATGCGGCGGGAAGATCATGACCGATTTCGTGGGGCTCCGGGCGAAGCTATACGCCTTCAAGATGGACGACGGTCAGGCCACCAAGAAGGCGAAGGGAGTCACCAAGAGCGTCATCAAGCGCAGCATCGCCTTCGACGACTACAAGCGATGCCTCGAGACTCAGCAGGAGATCCGCCGACCGATGAGCATCCTCCGCAGCCATCTCCATCAGATCTACGCCGAGGAGATCAACAAGATCGCTCTCTCCGCCAAGGACGATAAGCGCCATATCCTCCCGGACGGCATCAGCACCCTTGCCCACGGACATTATCGAATCACTCACGGCGCCCCGCACTTAAATAAATGAGCAACATACGAGTGCATGACATCCTCCTCCCCCACAAGCCCCTCTCGGATGCAGAGCTCGAGGATGCTGCCTCTGCCCTGGGAATATCTCGATTCAGAGGAATATTCATGCGCGATGGCCTACCACCCGCCCCACGACCCATCGAATGTGGCATCCTGAATCACGACGACTTCCATGGCCCCGGCACGCACTGGACATGCTGGCATAAGCGCGAAGGACTCAAAGTCTACTTCGATCCTTACGGCCTGCCTCCGCCTGACGAGATGGTAGGCTATCTGCGGCCGGAGATTCGATATAATACCGATGAGCTCCAGCGGCGCGGCGACGTGGTCTGCGGACACTTTTGCTTGCACGTATTGAAGCTCCTTTCGGAAGGTCGGACGCTCGAGGATGTGATCTTCGGACTATAGATAAATGGATAAGTTTGGATCTCACTCGAGAAAGCGCATGCCCATCTGGCGGATGCTCCAGGATCTCGATATGAACGATAATCGGATCACCAGTCTGGGATTGCCGAGGGATAGCTCAGACGCGGTCACGAAGCGATGGGTCAATCTCCAGCTAAAGGATGGCGTGAAAGCTATAGATGAGCTAGAGGTGGAGCTTGGTGCGACTCAGAAATCCATCGAGGCAGAGAAGAAGCGTCTGGATCGCATCGAGAAAGAGATGGTAAAGTGCTTACCCACGGCTGGCGGTGAGATGAATGGTGATATAGATATGAGGGGGCATGCCATTCGAAATCTATCAAAAGGGACGGAAGCAGGCGAGCCAGTCACGAAAGGATGGTATGCAAAGAACTGGCAGGAGCTGGTTGCAAATATGCAGGTGAAGATAAACGCCGCGGAATCTAAATATAAAACCCTTGAAAATCAGATGTTCGTCAACCAGGAAAAGATTGATGCCCTTGAGACTTTTATCAAGCTGAAGCATCACACAACTGATAGGGTCGGTCGGCGCTCGGTGAGTGATTTGACCGATTATGAAAGAACGATCGATGCAATCAAGAAAGTGCTCCCACGACGGGGCTAATCCTCTTTCAAGACTTTCTGGTCTCCCTTGATCGAGACCGGAAAGCCTGCTTGGATCATTGCAAGTCGGACTCCTTGATCCAGGAGTTGAATTCTTTGGGATACCCTCTCCACTTGACGTAGATTTCCTTCGTCCCTCCCCGGGTCCGCCGGCGTAAGACTTTCTCGATGCGATAGATATCCTGGTCGGTGCGCTGGAGCTCGGGCTCGTAGAAGGATCCCTTGATTTCCTCACCCTCGTAGTCTTTGAGACGATAGGTGGGCGGCTGCGTCGCTAGGGTCTGGGAGATGGTAAAGACCTCCTCCGTCCAGCGTGGAGTATATCCTTTCTCAAAGGTGCCCTTCTTCTTGGTGATTCGGACCTTATCGCCGACGTCGAATCGCCGTGGCTGCATGGGTGGGAGATCTCCGTAGAGATTCCAGAAGACCTTAGCCTCATGCTCTTTCTGGCTGGCGGCGGTGGGGGTCATCTTGATGGATCGATGCTTGGTGGTATTATACTGGCGGACGAGATCCTCCAAGACGGGAAGGTAGGCTCGCGTGGAATTGGCCGAGAAGTATTTGAACATCTTCTCCTTCATGGTACGATTCCAGCGCTCCACCACGCTCGATTTCTCTTCATTCTCCGTGGAGTAGAGCTCGACGCCGTGCTTCCGGAGAAGATCCTTCATCTCGCGATTATAAAATTCCGTGCCCTTATCGGTCCATAGCTTCTCGGGCGTGCGATCCTTGAAGACGGTCCGGAAGGCATCTCTCACCGTGGCGCCTTTCTTATCCTTGAGCGGCACCAACCAGCCATACTTGGAGAAGACGTCGATGATGCTCAAGAGGTATTTGAAGCCTCGGTTATCGCGGGAAAAGGCGCTCATATCTACGAGATCGGCAGCCCAGGTATCATCCACCCCACCTACCACCACGCGACGCTTCTGAAATTTACGTCGGACTGGCTTATGCAGCTCTTCGGCTAGCTCATCCGACCACCGGACTTTTTTTTTTTTCCCCCACGCCTAGTCCAAATCGTGCTTTGGTACCGATGATGGGTCTGACGATACCACGCTCGAAGCGCTCGCGTGCAGTGGGATTGGGGATGGCATCGAGGGAGGCTAGCATCGTCTTATCGCAGATCGAATTGCGTGCGGCCGTATCCTTATGCTTGGCATAGCAAAGATCGTGGCGATAGGCGGCCTCATCGACTCGATTGATGGGCCTCGACCAAGGTTTGGGGGTGCCGTCGGCATTGAGTCGCTGGCTGAGTCTGGTCCCTGGACCGGTAAAATTATGCCCCGGCAGATGCATCTCGACGGGCAGACGATTGATCATCTTATTCATGAGTCCGGCGCCCCTCTCCGTCTTGATGAATTGCGACTTTCGCGTGCCGCACTCGGCGCAGGTCCCTACCTTCCGCCGCCGCCGTCCGTCATCGCTCGTGATCACGGCACGATTATTCGTCTCCGTCTTCTTCTTGCACTTCAAGCAATACATTCCCATTTTATATAGATAAATGGACGTTGAAGACATTACCTACGATGAGCCCGCCGTAAGTCGTCGGCATAATCACTATCTCCTCCCGCAGCGATCCATCCGAGGTCTGATCATCGGGAAGTCAGACTGCGGCAAGACGACGCTGCTGAATAACCTCCTCTTGCGCGATGGGTGGCTCGATTACGATCGCCTCTACGTCTTCGGAAAATCGCTCCACCAGCCCATCTATCAGCTACTGCATCGGGCTCTTGGGAAAGGATTTTCGAAAGACGATATCCGCGACCTTCTCTCCATCAAGGATCGCTATCCCCACTCTTTGGTCGACGTGGTGCAGGCGATGAAGCCACCACCCAAGCCTGGCGGTATCGAACCCTTCTTCTTCGAGGAGGCGAGCGACGTGCCCGATCCCCGAGAGCTCGATCCCACCCGCAAAAACCTCATGGTCTTCGACGACTTGATGCTGAGCAAGCAGAGCAAGTGCGAAGACTACTACGTGCGCGGTCGTCATAATAACGTGGACTGCTTCTACCTCTGCCAAAATTACTTCAAGCTCCCGCGGCAATCGATCCGGGAGAATGCCAACTTCATCTGCCTCTTTGAGCAGGATGCCAAAAATCGCGATCATATCCGCCGGGACCATTGCGGCGATCTCACCCCGGCTCAATTCGATGCCCTATGCGATCACTGCTGGGCCAAGCCTCACGGATTCATGACCATAGATCTCACGAGCCCCAAGACGGCTGGGAAATATCGATGCAATCTAGACGATTTCTATCGAGTCTAAGATAAAGAATGGATCACTTTCAGGAATTTTTCCTTGAGAATCAACGGGACTTGGATCTGAAGAATGCTCCGGAGTCCCCACCACGACCACCCCCTGAATGCGAGCACCAGTGGGAGCGTATGCTTATTAATGGTGAGATCCCGGGATATAGCTGCAGTCAATGTGGTGCTGAAAGATATGCTCGCCGCATCGATGATCAGGATTTCGAAGGAAGGACCTATAATTCCCACTCCAACCGCCAACCTAAGCCGCCGCCCGGACCACCGTGCAGCATCAAGACCGTCCGCGGCCATCGGTGCACGCATCCCTCCGTATCGGGCAGTGATAAGTGCAAGAAGCATTTGAATCTTTTCCCCGAGGCATGCTATCGGTGTGGTGCTCAGATCGCTCGCGGCAAAGATTTGCGTCATATCCACGACGAGATTATAGCCATACCCAAATTTGCCATCCTCTGGTCGGGCGTAAAAGTGAGGATAGTGGGGGAGTACGATATTAAAACCGCGAAGAGAATCAGCCGCGAGCCCTACTGCTCTTTCGAGTGTCTCTTGGATGCGAAGTCTCCGTATGAACTTCCTCCACGCTGGCAGGCAATATTCAAACGCTAAGGGGCGATCCATCCCTTCGGGAATCCACGGTTTTTCATCCCGCTGAGGCAGGAGGCAAAAAGCATGGGAGAATGATCGATCAAACGCTATGGGGCGATCGATCCATCGCTTAGGGGCGTTCATTCCAACGCTATGGGGCGATCGATCCATCGCTTAGGGGCGTTTATTCCAACGCTATGGGGCGATCGATCCATCGCTTAGGGGCGTTGGCGATGCTATAAATAAATGACGTTTATCAAGATCACCGATCCCAAGCAGCGTGAGGCGCTTGCCAGGGACTTGCAGGAGACCAAGCGCAGCATCCAAGCTAGCGATATGCAGCGTCGCCTAGATAAGATCGGACTCAGCCGCGACCTTTCCAAGATATTCAAGCCCGTGGTCGAGACGCAAAAGGAGACCGCCTCCCAGATCACCAAAAAGATCGAAGATATCCCACTCGCTCTGCCCGCCCCGGTGCCTGCCCTTCCCCCTCCTCTCCCTGCCGACGAGGACGATGACGACCAACTTGCCATCGAGCAAGCATTGAAAACTAACCTCGGTCCGCGAGCCGCCCACTATCTCCAGCTCAGTATGACTCCCCAGGCCGACCATACCTTTGGATTGCGCGTGGAAGACGATACCATCATGATCGGGAGTCTGCCCGTCACCTTCGATGGAGACGATATCTTCGTCGATGGCGAGCGCTATAAGGGTACTCCCGGCCTATGGGAGCTTATGGTCCTGAAGCATCCCAAAGATTTCGACGTGGAGGACTTGCATACCTATGGCGATATCCTGCGAGCATCTAATGTCATGTATCAAGGCAACTCTGCGCTCTCGCAGACCCCCAAGGCCAGCAAAAGCCGTAAATGGAAGGAGATCGTCTCGTATATCTATAAGCAAGATAAGTATGGCAGCGGGGTGCCCACCGTCTTCCTCCCTAAATGCTTCAACCAGCTGCTGGATCGTCTCGATCTTTGCGCTGCCGCCTACCAGGCTGGGAATAATGGGGTGTGCAACGAAATCGTGGCCATCCTCGACGCCATGAGGAAGTCCGGTCATATCAGCAGGGATGAGTACGAGAAGCTACATCGAAAGCTCCTCTAAATAAATTTACGATGCCTTTATTAGTGAATCACGGATATCGTCGGAAGTATGCCGTCGGCGGACGAGGCCTTTTCGATACCATCGCCAATCTAGCCGGACGGGTGCTTACCTCCTCCGCCGCCAAGACGTTGGGTAGCAAGGCCGTGAGCGCCGCCACCAATGCAGCCCTGAAAGGCGTGGAGAAAGGTGCAAGCAAGGCGGTGGACCACGTCGTTAATCGAGTGACCCGCAAAAAGAAGCCTCAAGCACCACCCATCAAGTCCAAGAGGACCTCGCAGCAGCAGGCCCGTCTCAATAATCTCATCTCGGGCGGGGGCATCGCCACCATCCACGACTTCGTCCAGCGCTATAGATAAATATATGATGGCCGATATGCTCTCTATCACCGAAGGACTAACTTTCGATGAAAGTCTCCAGGAATATCAGGTTCACGAATACGAACCTCAAGCCGGGGCGCAGCTGAATAATGCCGGCGCAGAGATACGCATCAATATCGAGACTCAGGATCTCTTCCTCCATCCCGCCGAAAGCTATCTCTTGATCGAAGGCCGACTTCAGAAGAATGATGGCACTGCATATGCCGACGGCGATCTGGTATCGCTCATCCATAACGGTGTCATGTATCTCTTTCGTAGCATCAGCTACCGACTCTCCGGCCAGCAGATCGAGCACCTCAACGACCCCGGCATCGCCACCACCATGCTAGGAATGTTGACGTACCCCGACGATTTTTCCAAATCCCAAGGCCTCAACCAGCTATGGTTCAAAGATTCCACCACCGATGCCGAGGCAGATAACGTTGGATTCGCAGCGCGCCACGGATATATCATCACCAAGCCAGTCAATAAGGGATCCTTTTCCTTCTCCATCCCGCTCAAGCACGTCTTTGGCTTTGCCGAGGACTATGATAAGATCGTCTACGGATTCAAGCACGAGCTCTCCTTGGTGCGCGATTCGGATGCCAATGCCATCCTCCGAGCCGCCGCCGTCAACGACGTGGCCAAAGTAGTCTTGAGCAAGGTCTCGTGGTTCGTCCCCCACGTCATCCCGTCCGACGAAAAGAAGCTGCGGCTCTATAAGACCATCCAGAGCAAGACCAAGATCGATTGCGGATTTCGCATGAGGCAGTGCGACTCCATAGCCGTGCCCCAGACCTCGCAATTCCACTGGCGTCTGGCCGCTAAAAGTGGACGTGAGAAGCCACGATGGATCATCGTCGCCTTTCAGACTGAAAGGGGCAACGACCAGCTGCATAATGCTGCCGTCTTCGACCACTGCCGATTGCGAAATATCCACGTGACCCTCAATGCGGAGCGCTATCCCGCCGTGGACTTCAATGCCGGCTTCACCCAATGCAGGGTCGCCAGGGTCTATAAGGAGGCTGCCGAATTCCGCAAGAAATTCTATAGCATGGAAAGTCTGCTCAGCAATGGTGGCATCAATCCCTCCGACTTCATCGATCTCTATCCCCTATTCGTCATCGACGTGAGCCATCAGTCCGAGCGGCTGAAAGAGTCGACGGTGGATATCCAGATCCGAGCCGACTTCGAGCGCAACGTCCCTGCCAATACCCAAGCCTTCGCCCTGATCATCTCCGATCGAATCCTCCAATTCGAATCCGACGGCCAGAAGATGAGCGTCGTCTTCTGAGGAGGGTTAGATAAATGGATGCTTCACTTTTGCGGAAAATCGCCACCAATACCGAGCCCAAGCATGGGTTCTCCTTCATCGTCTCTGGGAACGATAGTCAGATCTTGACTCGCTTCAATCCACCCCTCCAGCTGCGCGAGGAGAAATCTTACGAGATGGCCCTCGTGAATCTGGAGACTTATTACTCCATCCCCAATATTCATGCTAAGAATAATTCCTTCCGCTACTCTCCCGACGATGGCGCCCACTGGTTTCCCATCGCACTGAGCACCGGCTCTTATGGCATCGACGATATCAATGATGAGATCCAGCGGCAACTGCGGCTCAATAAGCATAAGGCTAAGATCCTTCTCGATGCCAATCGCGCGACGCTGAGAGCGACCCTCACTTTAGCTAGAAATTATCAAGTGGATTTCGACGTGCCCAATAGCATCAGTTCGGTGCTTGGATTCGAGCGCCGGACGTATGCCTACGATCGAAGCACTAATGGCTACGCGGAAGGTGAGAATATCGTCAATATCATCAGCATCAATAGCATCCTGGTGAATAGCGATATCATCCACGGAAGCTACGTCAACGGCACCCAGCAGTCCACCATCTATAGCTTCTTTCCCGCGGTCGATCCAGGCATGAAGATCATCCAGACACCCAAGAATCTGGTCTACTTACCCGTGACCCTGAGGACCATCGATCGCATGCAGACGTATCTGACCGATCAAGACGGTCGCCCTATCGATCTGCGAGGAGAGAATCTCACCATCCGCTTCCATCTGCGTGAGGTATAAATAAATGGATTATCAAGAGTACGGTCTCAACTTGACGAAAGGTCAGGCAGAGAAGATTCAGCGTGCGGCAAAGAACGGTTGCCCCGTGAGCGTCCGATTGTCGCATGCCAACCTATCCGGTAATCATAAGATGTTCCTCACTCGCCGCCAGATCCAGCGCATCGCCAAGCTCTTGCAGAGCGGTAAGGGTGGTATGGTCTTAGAGATGAGTCCGAAGCAGGTGAGGTATAACGTGCAGAAAGAAGGTGGATTCCTCCCCATGCTCGCAGGTCTCGCCTCTGCTGCGCTACCCATGCTAGCCAAAACCGTGCTACCTGCTTTGGGCGTGGGCGCATTGAGCGGTTTGGGTAGTGCTGCCATCCAGAAGGCCGTGGGATCTGGATTATATCTCAAGAGGGGTGGAGAAGTATGCTGCGTGAAACCTCGGGGTCGTGGTCTGTATTTGAGCCCAGACACTTTGCCCAATACCTACGGCGATGGATTGTACTTGAAGAGCGGACGTCAATTCTACGATGGTAAGGGGCTGATCTTAGGCCCCAATAGCCCATTTAAGAGTATCCCCCTGCTCGGCATGCTCCTATAAATAAATGACCGATGACGTGGATGCTAAACTCGAGGATTTCCTGGAGTCCGAAGTTCTGAAATATGCCCGCATGCTTCGGATCTATAAGCGACTCGATAAGGTGGTCTCCATTGTCCAAGCTGCGGCCTCCATAAGCAGTCTGCTACTTACCAGCGGCACCATGGGATCTGCTCTGACCGGGGTTGGTGTCGCGGCGTCCCTCCCTCTTGGATCCCTCGCTTGCCTGTGTGCTACGACCGCCCTAGTGCTCTCGCTGATCGCCAAGCGAATCACCAAGAAGAAGAAGAAGCATCATGATACTCTCCGCTTGGCCAGATCCTACCAATCCCAGCTCCCGGGTGAAGATGGTGCCCCTGCCGTCTGCCTGAAGAATTACTACGATGAGAAAGATCAGTTGCGCCGACTTTCTACCACTTTTAGTGAGGACCTTAATGCGCATGCGCCGTAAAAACACGCCTCGTCACTCCGCTACGCTTCGCTCCGCTACGCTCGAGGCGCTAAATAACCAAAAAAAATTTCCCATCCAGCTCTTTTGCCGGATGGGAAATTTTGTACCCCAACCCCCAACTTTTTTTTTTTCATCCTCACATCCTCACCAGGTCGTATGAGAGGTATTGCTGTTGAGATTTCTTGCTCAGCTTGAATCCCGTGCTCTGGACGAAAGCTCCTTGCAAGGGACCCTTCTCTTTGTTGAGCGTGGGGCAGGCCCATACCTTGATAGTCTCCCCTCCTCGATTTTTTAGAGTGAGAATTTTGCTTTTGTTTTTGTCAAATTTTCCATCCACTTCCACCACCTCCAAGATCTTATAAAACACCTCGGTGGGTATGTCCCTCCATTTGAGAGCTTCCTGATTCTGCTCCTTTACTTTCTCTTGAAAGGCGTCCTCGCTGGGAAAATCCTCCATGTTGACGAATCCATTATGTAAGAAAGTCATGATTTACCCTATACTCAATAGGAATGCCGTCTGTTTGCATTTTGCCCTCGAGGTGGGGATTTCTATGCAGGATTCTGCATGTGTGAGGCAGAATCGGCTTTGCCCTACTACTCCAGACGTCATAATTATTTGGACTAAACTTGCGGTAGCTACACCCTGTAAAGTTGATAAAAGGGCACGTACGCCTTTGTCATCTGACGATTTCAAATGCTGTATTACATGATGATTAAAATTAATACTGAGAGACAATCTTGTTGCATTTGTAAAATGGATTGGAAACCTTGGTGGTATATTGGTAATTACGTCTATTTTTTTTTTTTATAGGAGAATGGGGTTCGATTCCCTGCTAGGGTCAATAAATTTTATCATAAATATGAAACAATTTTGTCATTTCAGTACAACAGTTATAATTTACCTATACTTTATTTTATATTTTATCGTCAGATCATATGTTTCAATGAAATTATTATATACATGCCTTTTAACAAGATAGATGAATCGTGTTTTCAGTGGGAGGGGTTTTGAAGTTAGAACAGCCAACATGAACGTTGCGGTATCTAAGTCAAATATGTCAATTTCGAATTGTAACACATTGTTGTCATTGTAAAAGTATTAGTAACAAAATGTGTATCATATTTTAGTGTTTGAAAGTGTCCCAAGTTAATGAAATACATTAAATGCGTATACCAATTTAATCAAATTCATTTTTCTGCCGTAGTCAATATACGCATGTGTAAACTAATTTTATTGGATAATAAAGTATGGTTTGTTTACAAAGCTAAAGAAGCACGTCCTATTAGAATAAATAATTGATATACAATATAATCCATCAGAGTAAAAAATACTCCTGATCCTTCTGGATATCAAAGAAAGCAGAGAATAAACACAAGGCACCATTCGTTCGCCCTAGAACATTGTGCTCTGCCTTGAGGAGTTGTGAATTTTATTTATCTAAAATATATTTCAAACCTCCTTTCAGCAAGTGAAATAAATAGTGTTTTATCTTTTATTATACAGGAGTAAAGTATCCCGGCTAATCATTTAAATTGTTTCCTCGACATGGTATATGAGCCGTGTGTACAAAAACGTAGATCAGAATGGTAATTGATTTTGAAATCAAAATTATTGGAGTTTCAAAATATATATAGACTCATATCCAATATCAGTGCTGTTTATCTCATTTAAATGACGGCTCCGGGGATATGATGTACCTACAAAGATGAAAAGACCATATCGCCTGTGAAGACCTCGATTAACATGCTACTGAATTTTATCTGGTTAAAACTGTACTCCATTATTCTATATTCATTGCTAGTGGTGGTATCAAACAAAAAAAAATATACTCATCCCATTTAGTGAACTTTAAACTTTTCTTTTTCTCGCTGAAAGAAAATCGTCTCTTTTTTATATAATACGTATGTCTCAATCTGACTATGCCTAATTATTATATGAAACTTTATTCTTTTTTTGTGTCTTGTTCAATTAAATTCTAAATCACTTGAATAAATGATTTGGATTTTTTAAAAGCAGAAATATAATATTTTGACGATTGTATATAGATTAGAAATATGATACGAACTATAATTCAATACTGCAATAAGAACTACATGATCCTAGGGATAATAAGGTTTTCAAGAGACTGTTGAATTTAAATAGTTTTCTTTATTTGTAGAATATGTTAAGGCGTTAAACTAATCAAAGGATGTATTTTCCAGTACATTAATAGTTGATACGATAAACGTATAACAGTTGGTAATAATTCTGACATTGTGTACGATTTGGAATGATTCTTAGAACTATTTTTCTTTTTTATTGGTGCTTGTCAGCCTGCAATGGACAAACCGGGGATGACGTGAAAAGCTTGGTTACTCAATTGTTTACTACCAACACTTATTAAAAGAATGTCCGCCCAAACGCTGATCAAACAAAGCCAATGCAGGTGGACGAAATAACACAAAAATTAACAACAATAGGTTTTCTATTCCAATGGGCGGTAATGGTGACATTTTCTTCTTCAGCTCAGTCCATACTACCTACAACTTTATGTTTATTACAATTTCATAATTACAAAACTTTTAAAAATATTTACGGAAAATGGATTATTGAAACCAGGACAAAACAGAAGCACTAACTACAGGGTATATGCCTCTCCATTGAAAGTTCCAAATACGTGATGAAAAATGTATGAAAACGAACTTTGTGCGCTACATTATTTTTACGAGTACCCAACGCCGTTTACGTTCTAGACCAAATTTCTGGAAAACCAACCAAAAAAAATAAACGCCGAACATCCGCCAAAGATTAAGTTTGCCATTAAGCTATCCAACCATAATGTTTATGCAATAACTTTACTTTCGGGGGAAAATGACGATAAGATCGTACTCTATGCTGGAGCAGCTGGTTTATTAGTTATGGCCATTCTTATTGGTATGCTACTAAATGGAGTCAAGAACAAATATTGTTCCCTACAAATAGTTCCTGAACAGAAAGATAATGATAGGTCCCAACCAACAAAAGAGTCATTAGAATTGTATAGTTATGAATACATTGACGAACAACATATAACAGATCAAAACCCATTCTCGGTTTCTCATAGTTTGCAAGTGCAAAGAAATGGTGTAGAACACCAATCAGATGAATCTTCAGAAAACAACGATTCGATTGATGCTAAAAAGTGTATTCGAGCGGAGGATGAAGGGTATCTAAATCCTTATCAACCAATACAAGTGGCGAACATTTACAAACGGGAATATAAATCAATTGGTGCCGACACGACAACGGATAAACAAGCCGATGAATATTTACATCCATATAACTCTCTGTTGAAACAAGACATGTCCAAGAATCATGAGTACAAAGACTTGAGAAACGAAAACCTCAAATTGGTATGGAATCATCTGAAAGTAAAAAACTTCAGTCTATTGTGTTAAACCAACAAGAATAACATCAGACGTCGCGTACGGTTTTGGTTTTAGTTTTGGCAACGTTATGTTTTGACGTTATTTTTCGTGCATTGCATAAAATACTTGGATTATTATTTTCATACATCTCAATCATACAGCATAAGTACATGAAGTCGAAATGCAAATTAAAGCGACACATATTTATTATATATATTGTATCACCTTGGAACAAAGATATTTATTCAATGTTATTTGTGAAGTTATTTTATTCTTAAGGAGGCTCGCGGGAATAAAAAAATCAGAAAAAAAATAAACATTTTTTTTTTCATTGAAAAAAATAATTACTTTATTAGTTGTTACTTTAACATATGGTACAAAATTCATTCAAAAAAATCAATACGTTTCGACCCCAGATGACTTTAAAAATGTATATATCATTGAAAAATCTCCAAATTATCTCCCTTTTGGTGCAAAAATGCCATTTTAGCCTTAAAATTGTAATATCTTTCTTAACTCATCGGTGACCTATATTTTTTATTATTATTTTCAAAAAAAACTTTACTTAACCTAAACTATTGTAAAATTTGAGCGATTTCTGTAATTAAATTCTGTTTTTATTTCGATATTACATCTATTTCTCCTATTAGTTCAACAGAAAAAGTACCTTAACACAAGTGTATGCTTCTTCATAGGCAGATTGTGAGCGTAATGAACGGTGACTAATCTTTTTATTTTATTTTTCTATTTAGTGGATAGCAGTTACAACATATTAATGAACACAGGGTTTTCAATAAGTTTTGTAGTAACTGATTGAAGTTGAAAAGAAGAAGATCAAGCGAGGGGTCCAGGGGGCCGCTCAGGCCCCCGGTCAGGTCGAGGGCGAAGCTCCGTGGAGGGTCCAGGGGGAAACGCCCCCTGAAGCTCCTGGGTTTTAAGGAAAAGGAGATAGGTCAAATTAATCAAAAATAACTTGTAATGTTGGCATTTTTTTCCAATGCTGTAGCTTTGATGAGTCACCAGAAAGCATACAAAAAAGTTTTGAAAATGTGTAGCACAAGGATTAAAGCATAAATTTCAATCCTCTTGGTTCAGTGTCTTTTCCTGCAAGATACTGACTGTGTCTGTCACAAGAAAACATATTATTATATTTCAAGAATAAATATTATAATTTATAATAGGCTGCACCCATACATACCATATTTGCATTTTGACTAAGATGTTTTTATGTCATTGTGTAACAGTATAAATATTTACATTCTAATTTATATTTTTATAAAATATGTGCAACATGGGGGTATTGGACTTTAAGTTGTCGATACCTATATTTTTATGTTCAGAACATATCCGATATCATATGTGAAACGGATATTGTTTAACAGTCAACCTACTCGTGATTGCATCCGTACAATTAACGAAGGGATGATTTCATCTTCACCACTTGGAACTATTGGTCTAAAGGATTCCTTGTGAGCAGCACCCCTCTTTAGTTGGGGAATATCGTATCAAAGGATATTGCTACCTTCTTTTCTCCCTTCTTGAAAGAAGTTCTTAGATCTGAGATACACATCTTCTTTTGCAAAGCAAAAATATAGGTATCGACATCTTAAAGTCCAATACCCCCACATTGCACATATTTTATATTTCCAAGAGGCATATTTCGATCGTACTCCATTATAGTATTTGTCCGAGGTATTGCTGTTATTAACTAGTTTTATAAAAAATTGACAAGAATTGCCCCCTGCGCTAACAAGACCTGGCGAACGGACGGACAGACGGACGCCTGATTTTTCAATTTACCAGTAATACATTTGTCACGTTTATTGAAATCTAAAACGTCACTACATACTTGGAATAGTCAAATAGTATATGTATTGCCATGATTGTCAATAACGAGTACTATTCAAAGAAATTTTCAAATCGCAAGACCGTGCGAAAGGAACACCACCATCAAAAATGGAAAATGACCAAAAGAAAAAAGGAAAATCGTCTGTTGGTTTCTTTAGAACGTTTTTTGCCATTTTTGTTTTATATTTAATGTTTGAAAATGTTTCTTTATTTGTAAATAAAGAAATATGGTATATTTGCCAATGAGACAACTATCCACTAAAGTTCAAATGAAATTGGTGTAAGCAATTATAGGCAATAGTAGGGTCTTCAATAATGAGAAAAATCCATACCGTATAGTTGATTAGAAAAGGAATAGACATGGAAAATATGATTTTTTTTTTCAATTGAGAAAACTAACGACCTAATTAATATCAAAATGATTTCCGAAAAAAACAACAATATAACAGATATGTTCCAACAACAACTATATGAGTAAAAAACGATAATAACCAAATATTACTCATGCTCAATAATCAACTAATGACTTTGGACAGGCATAAGGCCGTTAGTTTTCTCGTTTGAAATGTTTTACATTGTCATTTCTGGACCTTTTATAGCTGACTATGCAGTATGGGCTTTTCTCATTGTTGAAGGCCGTACAGTGACGTATAGTTGAGAATAGTTTTCGGTCATTCTATTAAATGCACAGATGACTTTTAACTATAGATTTTGCCTCGAATTCTAATATTCTATTCACAAGTCAAGACGGTCACTTCGGAAAAGTCGACCTGTTGGACTTGTGACTTGGTTTGAGAGTTGTTTTATTAGCCCTTTTACAACTTTTTCTGATATCTATTTAGGTAGCTCGGATGTCTTCCTCCATCTTAGATTTTGAAGTAGAAGAAAACGTTGGTATAGATATATTTATGAACCCTGCATACTAGTATACCTTTATTACCTTACCAACAGATGATGCATTATTTTTATTGAAACACTTCTGCTCTTTTTTATGTTGAGAGTAGTGTATGCGCGTGGTTTCGGTTAGAAACAACAGCAAATTTCAGTCTGCGTTTCGCATTTATCAAGGTCGTCATAGGTCATTTCATCAGTAAACCTTTTTTTTTTGTTTTAATACAGAGACGGTATGTCAGTTCTTCTATCAAGACGTTCGACAAAGACATCACAGCTACGAGCTCACAACTTTTGATAAAACAAATTAATATTGACATGGCAATCAAATATCAAAATAGCATACACAAGAAAATAAACTGGCAATTTTATTTCAATCACATACAAATAAACAAAAATTTAACAATAAAAAACAGGAAATTTATAAGTCCAATCTTTATTTAGACGTTGCTTTCGTTGGTGCTCTTGATTTCCTTCTTCGAGTGTGTAATTTAATATATGAAGTATAATATTTTCCCAATTTCTAAAAACTGTAAAAGAGACGACGTTATTTAACTTATTTTATATACATATTTTTTATTAAAGTTTTAAGTTTAATATTGCCTACTTCGGGAAAAAATAAGAGATACATGCGTGTATCATTGAAGTACTTTTAACAAATGCTGTTTTGGTGGTTTTTTTTAACTTTCTGTTCTATTACATTTCTACTTTAGAGTTAAGGCACATAATAATTTACAAAACATAAGAAAGTATACATATCAGTAACTTTATAACAAAACAGACATTAGTTGATTTGAGAGAACATTATTTTAGCTCAATTTAAGAAATACAACTATTGTAAAAGAAAGTACAACCAAAAAAGATACCCAAAAGAGAATGAAATCTAAGAAAGAAATAAAGTCCTTCCAAGTTTCTTCTAATTTACTCTCATCTGTATCTCTATCCAATTTTTCGTTTTCGTTCCTATCGGTGATTTTTCTTTTACTTTTGCATCGACACGCCATTACGGCTGATAGCAAACGAGGGACCGGATCAGTTCTGAAATGAAATCGTAGTTGTATTGCAGTAACGCACACCGTAAACAATGCAATTCCTAACTGAAATATCATGTACTGTCCAAAAATGGATCCTGCCGTCTTTGGAAGTTCAGAATTCACGATTATCAAAAATACCGCAAATGACAGAAAAACGGTGATAGAGTATCCCATCTTCTCTCCGCTATCTGCTGGGAGAACAAACGTGAAGAGATTCAGAACGCCAAGTAATATAACAGGTACGATTATGTTTAAAACATAAAATCCTGGAGTTCGCTTAATCGTGACAGAGTATGTTAATCTAGATTCCAAGTCAAATGTGTCATGATACAACTTGGTTGAGATTACAGTCCATACAGCATCATCTTCTAATTCATCTGTTACTATTCCGTAAGTTCCCTCCTGAATTTGTACCTCAAATGCATGATGGGACCAGTCAATAAACGATATATTGCATGTTTGGTGATCAAACGGAAAATATTGAACGTCAATGTTGCATTTCGATTCAAAAACTTCGTAAGGTTCCCATATCACATGTCCAGATATATTAATATTTACATTGATTACACTACTGCCCAATTCCTGTAGCTTGGTAAATCCATTTTGCAATGCAAGTGCTGGTTTCCACACGTAACTCTGTGGGATATTTATACTTATCATTCCACCATAGCTTGTTGGGTCCCATTCCAGATATTGATCTTTCCATAGTGTGCTCAAATAACCAGTAGTAGTGAGTCTTTGTGACGCTTCGTCTACTCCGTTTATCCCAATTAAATGGAAATCGACCCTAAGCACAAGCAAGTCATTCTGATCTCTGACTGGGCGAACTTTCTTTTGATACTTATTTGTAGTGAACAAATCTGTGACTAAAGATTTAGCATTGTCTCCTGTTTGTGCACTGGTAGCCCCAATAGAAATAATAGCGACTAGAAAGATCGTTGCCGGCATTGCTGTTATGAGTCCATTTGATGTTTAATGGTTTTGTGTGAATAGAAATCCTATTTATATGATACTTAAAATCAATAAACTTGTACAAATACAATTTTAATACAATCAGACTGGCTATAACAGACCATAACAACAACTTAAATCGTAAAACTTAAAGGGAAAATTCACGATTTTTTACTTATGGTTTAAATATGTTCATTATGACATAATATATATATTCACAAAGTTTTATCGCTATATGTGCAGTAATAAAGGAGAAATTCAATAATTAATGAAAAAATATCAACTACTTCCTGTAGGTCGTGACGTTTTCTCCTGATTTTTGCATGCCGGGATTTAAAATACAATCATTAAAAGTCTTGGTTTTTAATCATATTTTAACGTAATCGTAAGCGCGCCGATGACTTATGCTTTATCTAATAACCATCCGATAATAAGAAGATAAAACGCACAGACGTTCAATTGTACTCATTCGTGAGATAAATTATCTATGTTAAACGTATATATTCGAATTATGTTTGTAGACAACACAAAAAGTTATAAATTTATTTTTAATAAATGCATTTTCGGACTGATAAGGTGAACAAATTAAAGTACAATAATCTGTAAAGACAATATGTTGGTGTACTCATGATTATTGACCTTTTACTATCTCTGCTATGACTAGGTTTATACGATGTGTGTATTCACGGTTCTGTGGCAAAACTCGTAGATGGCTTGTTGAAAGGTAAATTGTTATTTGCACTTCGGTATTTAATCACGCCTCTAGGGCACACCTTGCCAGGTGTGACTGTCTATTCGGATCAGTGGGAGCATTTAATACACACATTACAAATACATATTCAAGTTGGTGACAAATAAAAATTGGTCGCCGTGGAATTATTTAATTATATTTGGTGCTATTATTTATTTGAATTCAAATAAGTTAATTTACTAAGAAATACACAATTTTCGGTTAAAGACGGGAAACTTAATTCATATGTCAGAATGAAATGATATACAAGTCTTGTCCTTGATTTATGTCTCATAAAAAAGGGGGACTTAGAAATTAGAAATAGCTTTACTAAATCATTTTTATTTGTCTTTATTGGGCGAAAAAATGTACGAGAACACTTACATTTAGACTTTGGAAAGCCATGTATTAATTAATATATGAAACTATCTGAAGATAACTCTACCGAAGCGGAATATAATATGTACGAATAAAGAAAAAATACTTTTGTATTGGAATGGAATCGAAAAATTACGAATAGATATTCTTTTCAAGTGTGAAAAACGTCAACCAAATTTATTCATAATCGGGAACGTCCTTATTAAAATCTGAGACTACTATAATAATCGTCGTCTCCCAACGTATATATATACTTAAATAACTATTTGACCAACGATGTTTAAAATTAAAAGACAACGAATTTAATGTTATCATTCCCTATTTTTGAATGTTATTATAAGTCTGTTCAACTTGCAAGAATATCCCTAAAGCGGACAAATATCCGACAAGCAGTTTATTCTTTAAATTGCTGTCATTGAATATCAAGAAAGAAAATAAATCCCGAAATTGATACTCAATAGTTTTCCTAGAAAATATTCACATCCCTTGGGGATTATTAGTGTACGTCCAGTTGCATATATTTTACATGAATGTTGGAACAATTGTGATGATGACAAATTTCGTCCTTTATTCGAGAACAATCTAATTGATATATAAATCTGTGAGTTTACTATGTTCTTAACTTCGATGAACCAAAGCAAGTTATAAATTGACCTGTATTTAAATCAAATTGTTTCTTTTTTTTCTTCTTCTTCTTTTGGTATACAATAGTCTATCGAATTCGTTGATTACATACTGTTGGCATACGTGGACTAGTCTATAATAATTTACAAAACTTTTACCACAATTTACACAAAATGTATGTTTCTTTCTTATGTTCAATGTATACATGTATACATATTTTAAATTGCGCTACTGACTATAGTTCCGTAACTTTCTACCCAGGCGTATGTATACACGAATCGTCGACAAGTGCGCACATTTTTTTAAATCAATAATTCTGGTATGTTCCAATCTGTCCTAAACTATTGACAATGAGTATATATTACATTTTCCCAAATTAACCCTTGGAAAAATATGTAAATAGATTTGTATTTCTTCAATTTTTTTTTTTGTATTAATTTTTTTTTATAGATAATATTCTTTACACCAGAAATGTTATTTATAAACAAGCGTATGAGTTCAGTAATGACTAGTATAAATATCACTTTCGGACACGCAAGACAAAAATGTATATTATACATGCAACTGATAGTTCAAAATGGAAAGTTATAAGTAACAATCGTGTACACTGATCAATACCTACAGAAGTGAAACGATGCATGAACTTGCAAGCCAGCCGGACAGGAAATCGATTGAATACATGGACGTGTCACCTTACACCCCTTCCAATACCTTTGGGAGTAATACCTTTAGCCATGCTGGTGATCAGATGAGGGAAGATCCGAATTTATTTAAATAAAGTTTATTACTTGAAAGAATTATGAACGAATTAGATTTTCGAAAACAATTTCCACGGAACACTTATTTATGATTTGAACTTTGACTTTTTAACTAATTACAATATTATCAGTTTAAAAATAACAGACTATATGGTTATTTAAAAATATAAGACCATTTTCCGTATCAAGTTAGTCAGTCAGATAAAACAACCGTACGATTGACAAGATATCGACACGCAATTACGACTACATCGTTTACTGTAGTTTTGTTCCTTTGTGGTTTATAGACATATCGGGATTTTTCATCGGAGAAGGTGACAAGATGGCGGAGAGCAGAGAACTGATACTCAAAATTTAAAATCGATGGTGATCTCTTATTTAGCGGAATAAAACTTTAATATCTATAAATTTGAGCATTTTTATACAGAATGGACATAATATCAATTTTTGAATTTTTTGCGAAGTTTCCCTTTAATCGTTAAAAGTAAAATCACAAAAATACTGAACTCAAAGGAATATTCAAAAAGGAAAGACCTTAACAAAATGGCAAAACCAAAAGCTCAACTGTCCTATTACTGACTTTGTAAATTTCAAATACAAGTTTGATCAAAATCAGGAGTAAACTTTTGTTTTATTACGTCCGTTGATACATGACCTTTTTCATATTTTAAAGATTTTGTTGAAAGGGGGTATACTTTCTCAGTGAGATTTTATGGGCTGAATTAGTTACGTCTCATGTGTGTTTTGATTTATGTAATCGTTGATGGGTTTCCATCATGTATGTTCTGATTCATCTTTTAGGTATAATCGTATCGTTACAGGTTTTCGTTACTAAATTAATTAACTGATTATTTCAGAAAACTAACGCTTGTGGTTTCTGAGACAAAATAAGATCCATCCATCCATCCACACATCAAATAGTCCAGGCTTTAACTATGAGTAAAATGTTCTTTGAAATATATATAAGAATATATCCATTAAATGATAATATATAGATTTTTTTGTCAAAAGTACAATTAGCAAATGCAAAAAACTCTTTTTTACGTGCTCACTTCGAACAATTAAAGGGGGAAATCGTTCCATGCATATAACTAAAGCTTCTTCTGTATGTGCGATGTCTTGTGTGACTCTGTCAATAGACATCAGATTAGTTATCTAATTTGATCACAGGGCAATAGAATAGACGCAGCATTGGTATCATGATATTTATACTCTACTGGAGCATATCATATCACAACCTATTATGACAGTCGTCTCTGCTCAAACTTTATGTGAGTGTATTATGCAGTTAGAATACACACATGTCACATTGATTATCACAAACGTTTGTTAAAACTCACCAACAAATTGGCAGAATTCGGCCTTTTATATTGTTATTTCCAAAGTTGTGCATATGGTATGCAAGTAACCTCAATATATGTCTGTACAACAGACTGGCCATTTAATTGCTAAAATTATTACATTACTGGCAGATCGATTACTACGGCAACCGTACTGTCAAATATATACATATATATAAATGTCTATCAAACTCGTGGTAACTGAAGACAGATTAAATACAAATCGGATCGTCGGCTACACAACGAATTCTGCAAATTCGAGACTAAGTAAATTTAGTCTTTGAGGTTGATGTTACTATTGCTAACGTGATGATCAATGTTGAAGAACTTCTTTCGAAAGTTAGCGAATTCCTTCTACATCCTAAAAAACTTGCACTGGTAGAAAGTGGTGTTGAAGTCTACGACTGAATAACATATTGGGCTTGCTTGAGTCCCGAATACTTTTGTCTTTTATTTCCTTTCAATGAAATATAATCGAGATGTTTTTCTTTCACTTTTATTAGTGCTATGATTAAAACGGCGATGAGACAGCACCCGAGCAAAACAATAAAAATGAAAAAGACCATTTGTGCATATATATATTTTTTTAAGTTGATATATGCTACATGTATTAAACAACGGCAGGCATCAAAAGCTAACGGTCTTTCCAGCAATTTGATCAAATCAAAGAAGTAGAAGTTTCAGTGTAGACTTTTATATTCTTGAAAATTTTGACAGTCCGTACACAACAATGTCCAAAAAAAAAAAGATTGATTAGATTAACATTTTTTATCACTGTTCTCTTTTTAAAGCGTACAAAGTTTTAAAAAAAAATGAAAGATTCATTTTTTTTTTACAAGTAGAAATTTCGTTTTTTCTTTTGAATTGATGGACATAAAGGATAAATCAAATCTTGATTCAAAATTAATACTTAAATAAAATCTAAAGGAACAGGGCGTTCATTACTGTTGATCATATCGTTGAGCTTTCAACATTGGGGAACACATCTTACCTTTACTGTATCCAACACAATATCTTGCAATGGTTTTTAGCGAAATTTATTGACTTGATATGCATGGACGAAAACAGGTGCTTGATAATATTTAAATATTCTGATTTATATTTGGCATTGAAGTAAACATATAAATTAAATGAAATAATGTCAAAAAATTACCAACCAATCTCCCTGTAAAGACACATTGAATTGGTAAACTTGACATGAGTTATTTTCCCATACTACATCAATACCTGTTCAACAAAAAAGTAGGATCCATGTGTTATTTTTTTTTTTTGAACCGAACTCGTTCGTCTGTTACAGATCTCACTATTTCGTTAAATCTTACATTATTCAATTGCATGAGCAATTTATAATTTAAATATGCGCATCATAAAAACTTGTTGTTTGTTGACATGCATATCGAATTAAAAGAATACATTATCAATAAGAAAAACCCATTTAATAGATCTATGATTCTGAGTGCTTGCTTTTTTCAGTCCCATTTCTTTTTAACAAAATTTGATTTGTCTTGTATAACCAGAATATCATTTTGTTTGTTAATTTTTTGAAGAATCCTTTGGTTTATTATTTTGTGTATACTGTTCTTTTGTCGGATCAACGTATTATTTGTAGAAAAATCGATCTTAGAATGCTGTTGTGAAACATGTTGGGCCCATACTATTGTTTCATCCTCCGCTTTAGATTGAAAATGTCTATAAATGATAGAGATTAGCTGAATTTGCAATGTCAAGGGCGTAACTCTTATCTAGAATTTCAAGATACACCTGACTCAATCAATATTCCTTAGATTTCTACCGCAAAACAAACAATATGACAAAGAAAAGCTACTTATTAAGTATTCTTTTAGGACACAAATTCACACATAGTATGAAAAACAAAAGCAATGGAATATTGCTTCTATTTCTCTTCAGTCATAGAATTCAGCTTGGAAAAGATCCCTCTCTCGACATTTTATGTTCAAGTTGGTTCCTACTGTCAGATTGTGTGGATCTCCTTGCTAGGTTTTGGTAATGCTCTATTGGAAAACACAGATGCAGGGCAGTACTGAAAAATCAAAGACAACAGAATGTATAAGGTAATAAGATAAATACTGTTATCATTTGCCTGAACAATGTCATTGTCGTATGGCAAACAACGTGAAAACCATAGAGCAGTTCAAGACATGTGTTGTTTACCTCGTTAGGAAATTACGTATTAAGTTTACAAATAATTTAGATACTTATAATCAATGTTATGATATTCAGACTGTATCAACATACCATTTAAACTATTCAAATTTACGATAACTTAACAATAGCTTATTCATTTAGCTTTTAAAAATGTAAATATAAATCGGAAATAGCTAACGATATTGTGACACTTTTCTTTGATACCCATTAGAACAGTTTGCCGTAAATAACTGTCAGTATTAAACAAATTAAAACGAGATTACACTACTCGAACTGCATACATACCTATTAATTGTCTAATAATTAGAGAGTGAAATGCCGATTTTACAATTTCAACAAAATCAAAATTTCTGATTTGTCGAGATATTTCAGACCATTTTAACATATAATGATGCACCCCATGGTTGTGTTACTGTTACATTGTATCATTTTTTGCAGGCAGATGGTCGGGCATTTTTGGACACTATTTTTTACTTTAATAGTTGTAAATATTATCTAGCCATTGTGTTCTTTGATGTACAGCTGCAGCGGTATCGACTTCCAGTCGTTGAACTTTGCTCAAATCATTGTCAGAAGTCGTTTCTGATGCAGTTTAGGCTAGAGTTTTTTTCTCAATGTTCAAGGCCCAATACGATGAACAAAAGAAAGGTAACTCTTAATTTGTGAATAGACATGCATAAGCATAAAAAGACAGAAACAATCACTTCAAGCTTGAACATACTCATATGAGCAGTTCTGTAAGTACTTAGGGTATCCCTTTACCACACGAATAATGATTAAACCCCTTTGCTATGTATGTTCCATCGTTAAACTTTTCAAAATAAGGAGATGTGGTATGAATGCAAATGAGACGACTAATCATCAAAATTCAAATAAAAGAGGGGCTAAAGTTACCAGAGGGACAGTCAAACAGATATAAGTTATAATATGCAACTGTACTGTCTTCGGTTATAAAAGGTTCCAACATGAAAAATATCAAACACTTAAATTGAGAAAACTAACGGTCTAATTAAAAACAAAACAAATTACGAAAAATAAATACTTGTATGACAGACATGAAACAACGACAACTACTCAACTGCAAATGAAAAAATAAAAACAAAACCAAAAAACCTCTTCCAACATCCTAACATATCGGTCTCTTGATATTTAACTCGACCTGAACTTTAAGGGTTCAGGGGAGTCGGAACCGGGATAAAATATGCTTGTGTTCTTAACTATAATAAAAAGTAATCGCATATTTTAATAACAGTTGAATAGTTAATTTTAAGAAATCAACATTTGACTGAAAAAAGGGAAATTAAAAGCACTATATTTTAAACATGCCATTATGTATTAGGAAATGCCTATTCACTTTTACCAGATACTAGTAAGTAAGTTCAACAACATTAAGATGGAAGGCTAAAATCAATAGAATAGAACTACTATTGTCAAATTCGGCAATTTATACATAGAAAAATATCCATCTGTACGACATTTGTAGTACAAGTTCAAGTTGGTTCCTACTACCACAGTGAGCGGATCTTTTTGCTAGGTTTTGATCATGCTTAATATGTGCAATTAAAAAGGAATACGCTGGGCCTGATTAACAAATCAAAGACTACACTGAGAGGTTATAACGAAATAAAAAAGATGTTGTTGTTATTTTCCTGAACAATGACATTGTTACAATGCAAATAACGAGGCCACCGTGGAGCAGTTCAAGACACGTGTTGGTTACCTAACTAGAACATTATGTAATTAGTGTACAAATAATTCAGATATATACTCATAATCGATGTTATATAATCTAAACTGTATCAACATGTTATGAAAACTATTCAATTTCACAATCACTAAAACAACAGCACGTCTATTATCTATTAAAAAGTCAAACACAAATTGGAAATAGCTAACGATATAATAACAGTTTTTCAAAAATATATGCAAGTGCTAAACAAATTAACATTAATATTGCACTACTTCATCGCCCATTAAAATGGTTTGTCATAAATACATGTAAGTGTTAAACAAATTACAATCAAATGAACCCATTAAGTTTAATATGTAAAATAAACACACCCTATACATATTAAGTACTAGACTAATAATAAGACAGTTGAATGCCGATTTTACCATTTTTGATATGATCTCTAAGATGCGTTCTCTAGAGTACATTTTATTGCCGCATAAAAGGGAACTTTAGAAATAAACCAACTCATTCATTGCTTTATTCCAATGTATGTTAAAATCTGAATTTCAAGCAATCATTACTATTTTGCAATAATTCAATTTTGGATGTAACGCGTCTTCTGATTGGCTGACGTTATTTTGTTATCAGCCCATAGACATAATTTAGTCATGTGACCATGACGTCATCAACGTTTTTTCATGGTTTTCTACCGTTTTAAATTGAATTTAGAATTAAATTATAAGAAATGACTGTAATATGTTTCTGTCTATTCGAAATAACATAAAAAATGTGGTGCACACTGTTAAATAACCCGCTACGCGCGTTATTCAGTGTGCACCAAATTTTTTATGTTATTTCTTCATAGACAGAAAAAAATATTACAGTCATTGCTTAATTAGTTACAAAAAAGTCATTCCATGTTAAAACTATACATTATCTAATATGTGTAGAACAATGCTACATACTTCAAAATTGATATATGTTTTTCTATATTTCCCCAAAACAGATACATCTGAAAGGAAAAGCAGTCAAAATATACCCATTTATTTCAATTTAAGGACCGGTCAAAATTTATTGTCACATAGGACCAGTGCAAAAAATAAAAACATTTAATAAAAGTTACAACCCTATGGCTTTCTGACTGAAAAAAAATGATGCCTTATGCCAACTTAGTAATGAAAAAATTGGTGTCCTATCCTACTTTTCCAATGTATTGTAAATAAAAGTATACTTAATAGAGGCATTTAACATATGTTGTCTTTATAATATGATCAAAAGCAACAGTTTAATGTTTTATTTTGTTGATTCACATACAATTACAGGCATGGCATTATCATAAATTATACTGTGAATATAGCATTGAAAAAACAAGGACATTGTATAACGCAATCAAACCACAAATAGGTGTTTGTTAAACTGAAAAATTAATGAAGATGCATGTATCTTATATAGAATTTTATTAAATACCTTTAAATATTAATTATAAAAACAAGCTCCAGGAGAAACATGAAACTCAATAGCATTTGGTTTAACTCTCTCTATATATTTGAACCTGAAGACCCATAGGTTGCCTTGGAATGTGTTTTTTATTAGGAATGGTAATAATTGCTTTAACATTTTCCCATTTACAGAAAATGTACCTGATGTGACCCCCGAATGATTTTTGCTACTTTGTTGGTTGATGTAATGTACACGATGTATGTTTATGATTTTATGAAGTTAAAAATGCATAACTTTATTGACATTATTTTTTTAATTCAATTTATTAAAACATTACTGTTTACATGTACATAGTCCAATTATGTTAATAATTCCAATTTTATTAGATAGTTATATCTTCTTTTACATTTATATGTTATAGACTGTTATTTCAAGTTTTGTTATAATGTTAATAAAAATTATTTCAAAGTAATCGTTTGAAAAAAAACTTGTGTCGTATGGATATTATCTGTGAAAAAGTGATGTCCCAACAAAAGCGATTCAGTTAAAAAGTACCTGTCCTACTGCACTTTGCACCGGTCCTATGTGTAGATAAATTTTGACCGCTCCCTTAGTATATTTGTTTTATTAAGTTAGACTTTCAACAAGGTGTCTCGGGTGATTTAAAGTCGTTAATCTTTCATTTGATAGCACACCTACCCACATCTTTTATTTATTTACAACATTTTAGATATTCTTTGGAACTATTGTGTTGAACTCCGAGGAAGATTCTAAACGAAAAAAACCTAAGCAAATTGCAAAATTCAAATCTCAAATACATCAACTGAATTGATACAACTAACAACAGGCGTTGCCTCGTGGCCATTACAACTCTCCTTGGACATTATTTATACCTCAGGAATGTAAAAGTGAAATCACAAAAATACTGAACTCCGAGGAAAATTCAAAACGGAAAGTCCTACGAAAAAACCTTCCCGTACACTCAAAACTTCGATCTGACACTGTGTTTTGTGCAACAAAACGTGCAAAAAGAGATTAAGAAGATGGCGATTCTTCGGTGACAACTCTTGTTACCATCTCTAATAAAAAATAACATTTAACAATTTGTATTATTATACCTTACATATATTTTAAACAATTCTTTGGGTAAAACGTTATCACGTGACATGGAATAATTCAGTTGTTTTTCATTCAATTGCAAGGAAGGGTGAATAACCCTAAAAATTTCCACCAGCGGTGAATACCCTATTATTCACCGGCGAATAACCTTTTGAGTTTGTTGATTTGTACTTGAGTTATCTCCCATGAAAATGACGTCACAGATGTAAATAAACAAAATGGCAGCGTTATCGTTACACTGGAAGCCCACCGAGAGACGAGGATTTAAGGCATTGGACATGAATAGAGTGCTAGCAGCTGATGATATCTCTTATGAAGTAACGGTCTTTTTCAAGGCCATCAATATTTTACAAAAAGATTCTACCTTTGTTGTACATTCCAGAAATTCTAGAACACAAATGTATGTTCAAACGTCAGTTTGTCTTTGTTATTGTTATGTAAAGATTATAGAAAGTGTTCGAAAGGCCTTTCCACTGTTAGTTCGGTATAATAAAACAATTGTGGCCCCGTAGAATCGATGAATATCCAAAGTTGTCAACCCTTAAAAGTTATTTCACTTCGGGCTGCGCCCTCATTGAAATAACCTTTTATAATAACGTGTTGACAATTTTGGAAATTCACCTTTTCAACGGGCCATAATTGTATAATAATTAGATTACCATTATCATTGATAGAAACATAAAATAATGACAACTTTAACCGTAAAGAGGAACAGGTTATACCAATACTTATAGATTATTGAGTTGAGATGACCAATG
The DNA here is from genome assembly GCF_965363235.1 of Mytilus galloprovincialis. NCBI lineage: Eukaryota > Metazoa > Mollusca > Bivalvia > Mytilida > Mytilidae > Mytilus > Mytilus galloprovincialis. Next base: position 51,060,930 of record NC_134840.1, on the reverse strand, counting down.
ATAATCTGTTTATCGCTATCTTACCTACGACGATGTCAATTTCATGTCAATTTCCGTAGCAACGCCACGTGCCCCCTAAGTTTCTAGCGATAAGTTTCCATCTCAACCGAGTGGCCTGATACGAAAAAATATCACAAAAACAAAAAATCAAAGGAAAATGTACAAAATAGCGATTTTTTTTATCTCCGTTTTAATGATTTAAAATGTCTATAAATGATCATCAGTTTAGAGATAAGCTTAATTTGCAAGCTCAAGGCTGTAACACTTACTTAGTATCTAGCAATTAAAGAGATTCATGAATCAATCATGAGTGCCTCATACCGTAACTGTGGTGGGAGATGGAACATATAAATTATAATCCTGGTACATTTGATAACTAATAACAAACCAAACGAAATGACAAAAGAGGAATACTATCCTCAATGCTCTGCAACTTCGTACTTTATTTAGCCTTTTAAACATTTTTTTAATTCAAGCGTCACTGGTGAGTCTTTTGAAGACGAAACGCGCGTCTGGGGTTAATATAAAATTTTAATCCTGGTATCTATGATGAGTTTATATGCATAAATTTATTGCACAAAATTAATACATGAACATGAAAACTTTTAAAGCAATGGAAAAGCACTACTGTTTCTGCTTCTGATCTTAAAGTCCTAGTTCGACCATTCTTACTCGAAAAAGATCCCTCTGTACGACATTTTAAGTTCAAGTTTGTTCATTCTACCCCAATCACATTGAGCGGAACTTTGCTAGGTTTTGATCATGTTTTTTCTGTGCATTCCAAAAACATAGACGAAGGGCGTTATTTTCATATCAAAGACTACAGGGTATAAGAGAATAGAATAAATACTGTTATTATTTTCCTCAACAATGACATTGTTACAACGCAAACAACACGACAACCATACAGCAGTTCAAGACACGTGCTGGTTACATTTCAAGAAAATTAGGTCTTAAGTGTACAAATAATTTAGATCCTTATAATCAATGTAATGTTATCTAAACTGTATCAACACACCATTTAAACTATTCAAGTTCACAATCACTTGAACAATACTATGTCAATTATCTATCAAAAAGGTAAATATAAATCGGAAATAGATAACGATATTATAACAGTTTTCATTGATACGCATTAGAACAGTTTGTCATGAAGTATCAATTAAATTAACAACAAATTTCACTGCTTTAACTCCTATAAGGTTCAATGTGTAAAATACCATATACGTATCTAGTAATTGTCTAATAATATCATAGTAAAATGTCGATTTTACAATTTTTATCAGTTCTCTAAAGTACATGTTATTGCAGCATAAAAGGGGAACTTTAAAAATATACCACTTGTTCGTTGCTCTATTCCTATTGTATGTTACATTCAAGCATTCATTACTATTATGCTTAAGTTAATAAAAAAAAAAGTGACAGTCATTTCTTTTAACAGAATAACTCATCCTAATTTGTGCAGAAAAATGAAACAAACTTTATAATATATTTTCGTTGGTTTTTTTTGTTTTTTTTGCTATTTCCTTAAAACAAATACTTCTGAAATAAAATAAACAGACAAAATATGCCCTCCTATTTCAATTTAGTATTTATGTCATCTTTTATTTGAGCTTTCAACAAGGTATATGTGGTGATTTACAGTCGTTTATCTTTCATTTAATATCAAAACTACTCGCATATTTTAGAAGCCAATACCGAATGAAAAAAACATTTTTTTATTATTGAGATTTGGTGTTTCAAAATCTTTGAAATTATCTAATTAGTTAGCAAAGGTACCATGATTATAATTTAGTACGCCAGACACGCGTGTCGTCTACATAAGACTCATCGGTGACGCTCATATCAAAATAGTTATAAAGCCAAACAAGAACAAAGTTGAAGAGCATTGAGGGTCCAAAATTCCAAAATGTTGTGCCAAATAATGTTTCTCCCTAATGCAAAGCTCTGATTACTTGTCCGGGTTTTGCAATACGTGTTTGTCCTTTTTAGTTTATAGCTCTTTGTCCTTTTGTCAAGCTTTGGATTTTCAAATATTTTGCATCGAGAAACACCGAAGAGACATTGCGCATCTAGTGCAGAAAATGGTACAGTTTATTTAATTACTTATTTTCAACATTTTATACATTTTTTGAAATTATTTTGTTTTAAAAAATGAATTAACAAAAATCCAAACTCCGCGGAAGATAAATGGAAAGTCCCTACTACAAATGGCAAAATAAAAAAAATAAAAAAATATTTTACTTTTTTGATGACAAAAAGCTGTTCTTTTGCTTATTGTTTGTACCCAATATCCTTTCTTTTTATTTAAACTAGTATTCTAAAGAAAGATATTTTCTCTCGAGCTAAGTCGAGGTCATTAAAACATTCCTCGTGTTTGAGATGTGTGATCCCATTTTTTTAGACAATAAATATTTGAGATTACTTCTTTATATACGGTAGTTAATCAAATGCTTTAAGTCAATTTGTCTATTGAAATGGCTATGCAGTCTTCCCGACTAATCTGGTCGATTCACACGTAACTGCCTTAAAAAAAATCTCGCGTCGCTCTGCTTACCCTCCCGGAGCACCTGAGATCACTCCTAGTTTTTTGTGCGGTTCGTATTACTTAGTCTCTAGTTTTCTATGTTGTGTCTTGAGTACTATTATTTGTCTCTTTTTTTAAGCCATGGCGTTGTGAGTTTATTTTCGATCTATCAGTTTGATTGTTCGTTGGTATCTATCACCCCTCTTTTATTCAGGAGCTTTAAATGGGGTATGGTCGCATATTTCAGGTCATTGTTTTCCGTCATTGACTAGGATTATTAGCCTTTTGTTCGATAATGCAATTTTGTGTTTCTTTGTTGAACAGTTATTTGTTTTTTGGTGATTAAGATTATAACGCAATATTTACTGCTTTACACACATTTTCTACTATGTCTGTTTGTTTAATTCACTTATTGTTGTCAATATAATAGAATTCTATGCTATAAAACCATGTTAAGTAAACTCATCATAGATACCAGGATTAAAATTTTATATTTACGCTAGACGCGCGTTTCGTCTACAAAAGACTAATCAGTGACGCTTGAATCAATAAATATTTAAAAGTCCAAATAAAGTACAAAGTTGAAGAGCATTCCATCTTTTTTTCTACACAAGTAAATACCTGTACCAAGTCAGAAATATAACAAATGTTTTCAATTCGCTAAATGTGTTTGCACTTTTGATTTTGCCATTTAAAAAAAAAGACTTTCCGGTTTGGAGTTCGGGGTTTTTTGTATAATATTATTTTTACTCTGTTACGCTTTATAATGATGTACCCTGTTGTTGTCTTAAAGTTTGCATTGAGTCTGCTTTTTAAAGGAAGAGGCAACTTTTGATACTATTTGTGTTTGTTACTGTAATTTATCTATAAGCCATTTTGTTTCCCTTTGTTAACATATTTGTAAGTTTGTACAGTGATTAAGATTATAATGCAATTTTGATTGCTGTAACCCTATTTTTGACACTTTTACCAATTATGTCTGTTTGGTTTGTTCTCACATTTTTGTCAATATTATTGATGTCTATGCGACTGTCATAAAAGTAAGAGGTTTACCTAGAGGTTCATAAATTTAAAAGAAAGGTAGCTCGGAATTTCTTAATAGTCAGGCGTTAGCATCATCAGACAAACACAACCACTTAGATCGCGTATATACTTATATTATCAATTATGTTAGTACTAACAGGTCCCTTAAACGAATGACAAAACCCTGTCGCCATTCAGTTTCGACCGCTATACTTTTTACATGAAAATAAAGAGATGTGGTTTCCAATGATACAACTATTCACCAAAATTCCCATGAAGTCGATGCAAGAAAAACAGGCAATTAAACGGCCTTCAACAAGGAGAAAGAATCATTCAAAATAGTAGACCCCGACATGAAAATATGAAACAATTAAATTTAGAAAATTTAACGGCCTAAATTAAAACAAAACAATTTGCGAGAAACAAATATGACAGACATAAACAAATGACAACAGCTTAACTACAGACTCCTGACGTGGCTAACATGCACATAAAGCAATTGGTTGAACATGTTTGTAAGCGCTCTCAAGCCCAATCCCAACATGGGACACTGTTGCAACAGCACAATATAAGAACTTTAAAAATATTAACTGATTATTAAAAACTTTTATGATATAGGAGCGTCACATCGTATGTAACAATTACTATCTAATGAACAATTATCATTCATAAAAATTACTTTGGTTTCTTCATATATTTCCATCAAATCAGGGAATAAAACAAATATAGAAACTGTAATTATTTTATTACATTTTTGATTTAAAATGTGTGTCATATAATCGAAGAATTTAAAACAAAGAAGTCACAGGTCTAATTATTTATATAACTTATATAAATATCACATTGGATAGAACAGAAAAATAGAATGAACATATTGAATCAATATACATATAAAATACATTCTTAATTCTTTTCTCGATTATTTTGATACAAGGATGGCTATGATTGTGGTAGTTACAATCAGATTCAGTGCAAAGGAAAACCAAAACAGAACAAAATCTAAGAGAGAAGTAACATCAATCCAGTTTATGTCCTCTTCCGACATCCGTTCCTTGTCAAAAGGTTCGACTTCATTTCTGTTTCCATTGCAATCCCCCGATTTACACACATCAACGCCTTTAAACTTGCAATGCCATTTAACCATTTGTCTGATGATATTTGGGACAGGGCTTTTCTTGTGATGAAGTCTCAGTTCTACGGCAGTTGCACATACTACAAATATACCCATTCCTAGCTGAAAAATCAGATAGTATCCTAACATTGAACCAGATGTTTTCGGTAGCTCCGAACTCACAATTGTCAGGAAAACAGTAAACGCTAAAAATACGGTTATAGAATATCCCATCTTTTCACCACTGTCTGCCGGAAGTACAAATGTGAAAAAGTTCAGAATACCAAGGAGAATAACAGGAACGATAATGTTTGTGACATAGAATCCAGCGTTTCGTTGGAGACTTAATGTAAATGTAACTTTTGGTACCAAATCTGAAGACAATTGAGATGCTGACGTCGATATAATTGTCCACTCGGCATTGTCATCAGCATAATCCTGTAAAACAACACCTTTGCTTCCTAATTTTACGTCAATCGAGAGATCTTTAGTTGACCATGCCACAAATATAAGATTACATGCTTGTCTGTCAAAAGGAAAATATGTTATGTCTATTTCACATTTACTTTCAAATACTTCAAATGGATACCAAGACACATTTCCAGTACTCTGAACGTCAACATATATTACTGAGCTTCCAAGTTCTGTCAGTTTGGTGAATCCGTTTTTCAAAGTAAGGTCTGGTTTCCACACATCATTCTGAGGTACTTTAATGTAATCTGCATTACCGTAGTACATTGGTATCCATGTCAAGTATTGGTCCAACCAGTGTACAGACAAATAAGCCGTCGTTGCAAGCTTTTGGGACAGTTCATCTATTCCGTTTATTCCAATAACGTGCAAGTCTATGGTTACCAACGTAGAAAAAGTCTGGTCGATACTCGGACGCACCACCTTCATATATTTCTGGGTTTCAAATAAAGTTTCATATAAACTTGCGATGTCAGTACCAAGTGTTGTTGCTGCATTAATGCGCGGAAAGTAAATGCATATTACAAAAATAAAGTAGAACATTTTCAGCAAACTCAAACTGATCTTTTTGATCAATGTGTATGTTAACGATTCTATATAAGAGTAAGTAAAGAGTACCAAGAAAGTTTGTTTTAAACCTACAAAATATGATCAATGACCAAACCACTTAAATAAAGCAATTTGATTCGTTCTCCAATATTACATTTCATATCGTTAATCAATATTTTATGTTATAATATAGTATCAAATAGTTCATATACTCTGATGATCTGCTTCTCGGGACAATTTTTCTCATTAAAAGAGTTAACTTTACGTAATTAGTTAACTAAGGTACAAGGCTTATAGTTTATTAAGCCAGACGCGCGTTTCGTCTAAATAAGACTCATCAGTGACGCTCGGATCAAAATAGTTAGAAAGCCAAACAAGTATAAAGTTTAAAAGCATTGAGGACCCAAAATTCAAAAAAAAATTTACCAAATACGGCTACGGTAATCTATGCCTGGGATAAGAAAATCCTTGGAATAATTCATATTTTTGTAAACAGTTTACTTATAAAAATGACCATACAATTGATGTGCATGTCAACAAAATTATAATAGCTAACAAAGATGAGGGTAAGCACCATTAGCAATTTATAATTATCATATTTTCGTATGTTTTAAGTATAAAAAACGCATTTACTTTTCATACCCGCTAGTCTTCAAATAAAGAGCAGGACTTTATGGAAGAGATCAAATATATAGATGATAGCAAAATATGTCTTTGATAGTTCTTTGTTGGTTGAGCTTACTTGACTGGGATTCTATTATATCTACACATTGAATGTCCCTTTTTTTTAAATCTTATAAGTTTTGTGTTAATTTTTGAGTAAGGACAGTACCTATATCAAATTCGAATATTAATGAATGGTTTCAAATTTACAAAGAATTTTGGTCAAGTTATAGTGAACACTGAACAAAATAGTAGTTTAAGCAGGATGTACGTAATACTAGACGAGAATGTATCTATCTGTTAACGAAATAGCGCTTTATTTATGACCATTTGGCTTTTTGTGTAAATAAAACAAATCATAGTACGTTTACATGGATTAGTTGGCGCTATTTTAATTTATTCAATTTTGTAAATCAGAACAACAAGCATGAAACAATAAACTTTTATCATTTATTCCATCAGGTCTTTACGTCGAAATAAAACATGATTTTTGTTCATCCGATAAATTCCTGTTATCCAGCGCTTCAAATATTTATCCGCTGACATTTAAAGGATCGGATTATAGATGCATATGCTTAGAAAATTAAAAGCAACACGTTTAATAATTTCTTGCGTCCGAAGCGCTTATCTGGATTTATCTTTATCAGGAACGCTCAAAGCCAAACATTTGAAATCCGAAGATAGATAAGTACCGAAAATCGTTGAAGAGCTATATGTCAAAAATATCTAAAATAAATAGCCAAATTCATCTAAAGCCAACTTTACCAGAGAGAGTTGAAATCTTAGTTTCATAATAATTTCAAAATTTATTAACGGACAATTTTAGTAAATTTTGTTAAACCATGTCAGTACCGAAGCACTGACTACTGAGCTGATGATACACTCGGGGATCCTCGTACAGTTTTTGTACTATTTCCAGTCTATATATTTCAACTATGGATTTTTTCAAAAGATACATGCCTGCATAGTTTATTGTGCAAACATATCAATTCTAGTTATAACGGGGATAATTTGACATGAATACACATAAAGTAAGAAGACATGTACAATTAAAAAAAACAAATAATCAAACCCTTGTGCTTTCATTGTGTATTAGTTCATTGACTGGTACATGTCAGAAAGAGGGCGGTACTAGGAGGGGGGGTTGTTAATGGTACGCATTTTAAAATAAAAACGGTTTATAGTGGAGCGTCGAATGTTGAACAAGTCGGTTTATAAACAGTTGTATACTTATCTTGCCTTTTTTATACAGTTCGTTCGTATGGTGTACTGTTATACCACTGTCCCAGGTTAAGGGAAGGGTTTGGATCCCGCTAACATGTTTAACCCCACCACATTATTTATGTATGCGTCTGTCCCAAGTCAGGAGCCTGTAATTTAGTGGTTGTCGTTTGTTTTTGTGTTACATATTTGTGTTTCGTTAATTTTTTATATAAATAATGCCGTTATTTTCTCGTTTGAATTGTTTTACATTGTCATTTCGGAGCCTTTTATAGCTGACTATGCGGTATGGGCTTTGCTCATTGTTGAAGGCCGTACGGTGACCCAAGTTGTTAATTTCTATGTCATTTTGGTCTCTTGTGGAGAGGTCTCATTGGCAATCAAACCACATTTTCTTTTTTATATTTATTTAGATTACGAGTTTAAATAACCAAATATACCTCATGGAATTTTAACGGCTTTCATTGTCTATCAATTATTCAGCTTCAGAAAATGTTTATTCTTAATATCAAATGTGGTTCCAATGATATTAAAAACAGTCTGAACTGACCTTACCCATCTTGAAACAAATACCCAACTGTGGTTGTGGTTGACAGTTCTCATAACTAACCCCTTCTAAAATTATTTGTGAACTAAATTGGTAAATACGATTACTCTTGAACTTCAAACACTTAAAGGGCATTTTAAGTAGTCCTATGTGTAGAACAATAGGCACCTGAAAATGGTTAAAACTTGCACTGCAAATTTATCGTTTTTAAACAAGCATTATTTGCACTTGCAGTACAGGTGTATTCTAAAGATGTAACAGTAAAGCCGCAGTATAATACTTCAATCGACCCGATTTACTTTTTGAAGAAAATTCGTAGGAAGCTAATTATTTGGCTAAATATCTGCTTTTAATTTGGATTTAAAGTCTGGATATATGCCACACATTAACCGACACTGTTGTGGTTTGCAGTTATAGGCCCACATTAAGCAATTTAGCAAATTCAAAGGTCATTACTAGTCATTTTCAAGCTCATTTCTTGTTCATTTTATAATTTTGAAGCCTTGTGTTTTTTTATACTGTTTTTGTATTGTTGTGTATTAGTTTCTGTTGAATCAACCAGCTTTTTATTTAAGACACATATTTTCTAAAAGTACATAATTTAAGCGTTTCATTGAGCTATTAAAGTGCCATGGGGTATTTAGGTAATTGAAATTTCTAAAATTGTCCTCTCCTCCGCTCCGCATTTAATACATTTGATTGTTTGAGACAATCCTATGTGGTATTGAACAAAACATCATATTCCCATCTGAACATCGTGTAAATTTTGCATGACGAACCGCTGATTTTGAATTGTTTCAACTGATATAAATATTGAAATCATGGTAAATATCATTGCTTTGGCTTGTTACGGGTGTATAATCAAAATAGAAGGAAAAAAAGGATGAATGCATTCATTATTTAATTATTGATATACAATATAATTCATGAGAGTAAAAAATACACCTGATACTTCTGGATATCAAAGAAAGCAGCGAATGAACACAAGGCGACATTCGTTCGCCCTAGAACATCGTGCTATGCCTTGAAGAGTTGTGAATTTTATTGATCTAAAATATATTTCAAACCTCCTTTCAGCAAGTGAAATAAATAGTGTTTTATCTTTTATTATGCAGGAGTAAAGTATCCCACCGTATCATTAAAATTGTTTCCTCGACATGGTATAAGAGCCGTGTGTACAAAAACGAAGATCAGAATGGTAATTGATTTTGAAATCAAGATCCTCAGTGTATGTAAAGTGCGGATCCTGAAATACCATTTTCACTGTTGAATAATGATACTTTACTTTCATTTTCACTGTAGACCGATTCATTAGTATTGTATATGCGGTGCATTTTCTGTGTACTAATTTTATTAATTTTTATGCAATAAATTCCAAATTCAGCCGACTTGCACAAACAATAAAAGGATTTGATAGTGCTGACTTTGAGATGAAAAGTTTGATTGAACACTCTAATAAATTCAATAGAATTAATATTTATTTCAAATAAAACACATCGCTGTCATAATATAAGTTGAAAGTGTTCTGCAGTAGTCATTATACGCATGTGCAAACAAATTTTATCATTGGATTTCGAGTATGGGTCTATTTACCAATCAGAAGAAGCATGTCATAGAATTTTTTATAATTCATCAGAATCTTTATTTAAAGTGTAGTTATATTTATCCAATGCATTGAAACTTTATCACTGAATACGTAAATCTTGCATGTCTATCGAAATAGAATGGGATAAAAGGGGATAAAAACAATACTTTCTAATATTTTTTTATAAATCACTTCTTGACCAATTTCAATGAGGTTTTGAAGTAAGATTTTTGATTTTGGGTCCGGTTTTAAATTGGCCCACAGGGTCCAAAATAAAATTTGAGGTTATTTGGTAGGCTGAATCCATACATGATTGGTTTATTATTATTTTTTTAATTTTTGGCCCATTTAACAAGTTTGTGGGGTCCAAACTGTCAAGAAATAAATTCTTTTGGATTTCTACAACAGTTGAATATTAGGGGTACTTTGAAATGCTGAATCTTACCGTGTTTTTAAATTTGGGATTTTGGTATTTTGGGCCAAGTTATCGAAATGGTCCACATTGAGGCCCAAAGGGTCCGAAATTCAACATTATTTTGATTTTATCAAAAATGAAGTCTAGCTTGAATGTTGTGTACATTTACCCCAAACTGTTAAGGGTTCGACCTCTGCGATAGTATCAAGGTAGCTGTACAACACGTACATCATGTTCCAATGCAACTTTATCAGTATACGTTTTTGACAGATAAAGTTTGCCCTACACAACTTGACTTGCATTTCAAGCTTTAATGACTTTGGATAATTATATGTCACATTGTCGTTTCATTTTATACAGTAAAGAACATGCAAGCAACAATCGAGCTAAAAACTATCTTTCCTTCAGAATATGGATGTTGAGGCATTTGGGGGTTCAACTATAGGGGAGGCAAGTGAAGATCAATCACAGAAAAAAGAACTAAACGGTTAAGGAGGGGTCTTCAGACCAATGCACGTATTGTCCTTTGAAGACAAAATGGGTAGCTAATTTTCCCAGGCATAAGAAGATCCACACTAATGGGTTAAACAAATGTGACCAGTGTGAATTAAAATTTAAAGACTTCTCAATAAGCATAACAACTGATAGCATGGAGAAAGCCTGATTTGTACTCATTGTTCCAAACACTTCAAAAGCAGAACTGGGCAGTGGCGGATCCAGAACTTTTTGTAAGGCGGGACCGATGGCTGACCTAAAAAGGAGGGGGGACTCAAGTCATGCTTCAGTGATTCCCTATATAATCAACCAAATTTTTCCAAGGCCCCCCTGGATACGCCTATGCTGGCATAGCTTACCATATGAAGAAAGCAACATGAACTTTTAATCACATCTGCTTGTTTTATAGTAAAACATTAAAAATGCTTCGCTGACCGTAGAGATCGAACCCTGAACAGTAGGGGCAAATTTGGACATAGTATTAAAGCTTGATACTATCTGAATTTGGATTGTGATCAAATTTATGACGTTATATAGGTTTCTGACACAAGGTAAATGTGGTCGAAGATCTTAAATCGTATCCGCAATACTGTGCAACTGAAGGTTTCTTCCCGCCCATAACATTTTGTTTTCCTTCTAGGATAAATAACCATCAAACCAAATCCCAGTCTTTCCTTTCTGGTAATGAACTTGCAGTACAATTTTAGAGATGTTCATACACTTGAACACAAGATATTGTCTGGAAACTAGAAAAATGTTTGTTTTGCCATTTCTTTTGCCCCTAATTTATCCCCGAACAAAATCCCAGTCTTCCATTTGTGATAATGCGAAAAAGATCCAAAAACGTACATACAAGTAATTATCCGGAAACTACAAACATGATTGTTTTTGTCCCTTTTTGTTCGTTCATTCCTAAACTGTTAGTACCATAACCCCAAAATGAAACCTAACATTCTACTTGTGGTATTGAACACTGTGGTATAATTTCAGAACAATCAAAATTCTTATACACAAGTATTTATCCTAAAACTAAAAACATGCTTCTTTTATGCCCCTTTTTCGTTAACGATTGGAACCATCATCCCCAACATTATCCCAACCTTCCTTTTGTGGTATTGAACCTTCTTTAAAATTTATATAGATCCATTTACTTAAATTAAAGTTGATCGGAAACCAAATGGGTCTTCGGACGACGCAGACGATAACGACATCATAGCAATAAACGAACCGGAAAAAAAAAACATTGCGGGGAAACATTTCAGTTTACAGTTCACACATTTCAATACTGTGGGAAAACGTATAAATGGCCAGCCAGTTTCTATAGACATATACAAGTTATAAATAGATATAAATATTAAAGTAATCAAATAAGTTTTTCATTTGTTGCAAGTCTATTTATTACATTAATCTACAATAAAAATTCATCGCATTTTCGAAAATTCTACATCAGAAATGAATGCCATACAGTGATAATTCATCGCATCTATAGTGAAAATGGCTCGCTTTTAATAACTGATATTCTATTTTATGTTGCTTTTATACACATATTTGAACTTTAATACTGTTATTTTACATTAAAAGACGCATCATAATAAAAATGTGTTAAAATTTAGTTTCAAATCAATTATTTTGGTATTTTCAAAGCGTAAACAAATAACGTTTTCCCATGATCCTTTATTCTACAATGAACATACAACAGTGAAAATGAACTGACTGGATTCGCACTTTATATACACTGATCCTCCAATATTATTCGAATTATTATTCGGGATTCAAAAGATATATAGACTCATATCCACTATCAGTGCTGTTTATCACATTTGAATGATGGCTGCGGGGATATGATGTACCGACAATCATGAAAATATCCTGTCACCTGTGTAGACCTCGATGAACATATACTATTGAGTTTTATCTGGTAAAAACTGTACTCTGTTATCATATATTCAATGCTAGTGGTGGTATCAAACAAAACAAAAATTAACGCATTCCATTTAATGAACTTTAAACTTTTCTTTTTCTCGCTGAAAGAAAATCTGTTTATATAATACGTATGTCTCAACCTGACTATGCCTAATTATTATATGAAACTTTATTCTATTTTTGTGTCTGGTTCAATTAAATTCTAGATCTAAATCACTTGAATGAATGATTGGGATTTTTAAAAGCAGAAATATAATATTTTGACAATTGTATATAGACTAGAAATATGATACGAACTATAATTCAATACTACAATAAGACCTACATGATCCTAGGAATAATGGTTTTTCAAGAGACAGTTGAATTTAAATATTTTTCTTTATTTGTAGAATATGTTAAGGCGTTAATCTAAACAAAGGATGTATTTTCCAGTACATTAATAGTTGATACGATTAACGTATAACAGTTGGTAATAATTCTGACGTTGTATACGATTCAGAATGATTCTTAGAACTACTTTTCTTTTTTATTGGTGCTTGTCAGCCTGCAATGGACAAACCGGGGATGACGTGAAAGGCTTGGTTACTCAATTGTTTACTACCAACACTTATAAAAAGAATGTCCGTCCAAACGCTGATCAAACACAGCCAATGCAGGTGGACTTGGACTTCTATCTTGTCGGCATCAATGGAATAGACGAAATAACACAAAAATTAACAACAACAGGTTTTCTATTTATAAGTTGGACGGACGAGTACCTTACATGGACTCCAGCTTCACACGGTGGCGTAGAATATATTTATGTTTCTCAAAGTGATATATGGAAACCAGACATAACACTTCAAAATGGATTTTCCAAACTAAAGGAACTTGGTAGTAGTTTTATAAATGTTCAGATTTTGCCAAACGGCGAAGTGACTTGGTTGCCAACTGAAGTGTTTGAAACAAAGTGTAATATTGATATCAAATATTTTCCTTTTGACCGTCAAACATGCGAAATAGTTTTTGTTGTATGGTCCAGCAGCATATTGGACGTAAATGTGACAAAAGGAAGTAGAGGCATACTTCTGGAAGCATTAGATCCTAATGGTGTGTGGAGTGTTGTATCGACAACGGCCGGGGACGATGTATTATCGTCGGAGTCAAGAGTTGTATTTACTATAACTCTCGAGCGTAGTTCAGCGTACTACGTCATGAATGTCATTGTCCCAGTGATATTACTTGGAATACTGAATGTTTTTACGTTTGTAATCCCAGCAGACAGTGGGGAGAAAATGGGATACTCCATCACAGTTTTTCTAGCATTTGCCGTCTTCTTAACAATTATAAGTTCTGAACTTCCGAAGACATCGGGATCATTACTGGGAAACTATCTTATGTTCCAAATGGGCATGGGAACGTTCGTTGTAGCTGTGACAGCGTTGGAACTTCGAATTCATCACCGGAAAGACAAAGTCCCAAATAAAATTCAAAGAATTTTCAGAAGTAAATGTAAAACTCGAGTTAAAAGTTCAGATAAAACTTTTGACAATCCGGGAAAAGAAAAGGAAAGTGAGGATGGAGAAAAGACTTGGAGTGATATAACATCTACAACAGACTTTATATTATTCTGGGTATCATTAGTTTCCACATTCATAGTAACTGTGACCATTTTAGGATTACTTTCATCTAAATATTAAGATAAGTGGTTTTACTTAACTAACGAGAACACTTTTGTAAATTCGTTTATTCTGAGTTGATGGTTTAAATATATCTTTATTGCATAGAAATTAAGAGCCTGATACAAACTATTATGTGATCAATATCTTGATTGATTAATAATCCTATATTTCAATACGGAACTGTAATTTATCTGAAACTAGCTATTATCAACGTTTTACAATATTTCTAACATAATGTCATTGGACATTTCATGTTGACTGTGTACTTTGATGATATTTGAAAACAGATACTTTCTTTAACATGAAACTTTTTAGGGAATAACAATTTCATATTCATTAATATAAGACGATGACTTATTTCCAGGTCCCATCACTTGGTGTCCGTCGTAGTCCGTCGTCGTTAACTTTTACAAAAAATCTTCTCCTCTGAAACTACTGGGCCAAATTTAACCAAACTTTGCCACACTCATAATTGGTGTATCTAGTTTTTAAAAATGTATCTGGTGACCAGGCCAACCAACCAAGATGGCCGCCATGGCTAAACATAGAACATAGGGGTAAAATGTAGACTTTGGCTTATAACACTAAAACCGAAGCATTTAGAGCAAATCTGACAGTGGTCAAATTGTTTATCAGGTCAAGATCTATCTTTCCTGAAATTTTCAGATGAATTGGACAGCTGGATGTTGGGTTGCTGCCCCTGAATTGGTAACTTAAGGAAAGTTTGCTGTTTTTTGTTATTATCTTGAATATATATATATAAACTCTAAACAGCAAAGTAAGATCTAAAAATAAGTCAACATGACCAAAATGGTCAGTTGACCCCTTAAGGAGTTATTACCATTTATAGTCAATTTTTGTAAATTTTCATTAATTTGGTTAATTTTTGTAAATTTTCACAAAATATTTTCCTCTGTATCTAAAGCTAGGTTCACACTGCCGATCAGATTAACTCGATGAACCCGATTGTCCAAATTTCCACGACCAAGCTCAACCAAATTCTTGATCGGGCCTGTTTACGACTTCTACCCGACTGCAATCCGACTGTACACGACCTTAACTCGACAATTCACGACCCCATCAGGACTCCATCCCGACAACAAAATGAATACTTATTCGATAATTCCGATCAATTCACGATCTTTACACGATCTTTACTCGACTAGCTAGACCAAATCAATTTTTTCACGATCTCAGTCTGATTTCGACCAGACCAGATCGACCTGATCGTATATGGGTCGTAGGGATAATCGAGAATTGGTCGAGTATGCACAATTTTAGTATAAAAACGTACGAAACTTATATTCCTCGCCACTTCGGAGTGAGCATTACGTGTTACCCTTGTCCGTATGTACGTATGTGCGTACGTCCCAACAATATTAGTTCCCGTTCTCTAATTGTATTTTGCCTCAACCAAATTTTATGAAACGCCGTATACACAATGTTTATTTCCATAAATCACAGTTCAAATGCAAATTTGGGTGGCCGTTCTTGAGTAATGACCCTTTATAATGTTATATATGCTAGCTGGGGTATTATCAGTGTCCTATGGACACATTTTCCGTATATTTGGTTATATTCAGTAGAAGGTCCGAATAAAATCATACATTTAAAATATCTATATAGAAATAAAGCAATTGGATTTGTGGCCAAGGTGGTAAGAGCTCAGAGAGACAGGTAAATAGCTGTAACAAAGCTTGGAGAGTGAAAAGAAGACGAACAAGCAGGTGTAAAAGCAACGGGCGCCGAGAAATCTAAGTGAGGCAGTGGCTGACACGCCGACCACATGTGAGCAGTATGAGAGACTTGCACTAACTTAACAAAGAGGAACCCAATGCTTACAAAAACTTCCTCATAGTGGACACTGATATGTAATAGTTGTTGTATTGGTCTTTTTTTAGTAATTTTAGACAATATTTTGAGTTATGACAAGCAAGAACACGTTTAGATAATTGATTTACTAGTAATGTTAAAGTTAGAAAGAAATGCATCGTTTGAACTAACAAAACGACAAACGACGAACAGAAGACGCATTAGCAGCGAGTATATAGTTTGTCAAAGTTTATGCAAACTTTGCAAAAGTATGTTAGAAACAAATGATCAAATAACTATCAAAGGTACCAGGATTATAATTTAGTACGCCAGACGCGCGTTTCGTCTACATAAGACTCATCAGTGACGCTCATATCAAAATATTTAAGTCAGACAAGTACAAAGTTGAAGAGCATTGAGGATCCAAAATTCCAAAAAATTGTGCCAAATACGGCTAAGGTAATCTATGCCTGGGATAAGAAAATCCTTAGTTTTTCGTTAAATTCAAAGTTTTGTAAACAGGAAATTTATTAAAAAAAAATTACCATATTATTGATATTCATGTCAACACCTAAATGTTGACTACTGGGCTGGTGATACCCTCGGGGACGAAACGTCCACCAGCAGTGGCATCGACCCAGTGTTGTAAATAGTTATCAAAGGTACCAGGATTATAATTTAGTACGCCAGACGCGCGTTTCGTCTACATAAGACTCATCAGTGACGCTCATATCAAAATATTTATAAAGTCAAACAAGTACAAAGTTGAAGAGCATTGAGGATCCAAAATTCCAAACAGTTGTGCCAAATACGGCTAAGGTAATCTATGCCCTGGGATAAGAAAATCCTTGCGCACGCTCAACTGTTTGCATCGTTAGTGTAAGAACGAAATTCGCTCCAAATAAAAACAAATATTTCTCTCCTTCTTGTGTGAAATTACGTAAAAAAAGGTTCGAATGGAGAAAAAAAATTGACAGTAATTTGACCTTTAGTTGTTATTAATCATTTCTATGTCATTTGGTGTTCTGTGAAGAGCTGTCTCGTTGGCAATTGTACTACGTCTTCTTTGTTTATACTAGTACAAACATTTCTGGACAAACGAAAAATACGGACAGACAAAACAGGAAATAGCCCATAAAACAGGTAAATATAATCTTGATCGATGTTCTTATAAACCAACTTCGAAAGATAACTTAGTCGTCAGCAGTCTAATAATGAATACTATTGCACAATTACTTTCATATTTGAAAAATCAGCCGGTGCCAACATCGCAGGATATTCTTCCCTCCCGGAACACCTGAGTTCATCCTAGATTTTTGTTGGGTTATGTGTTGCTAAGTTTTTAGTTTTCTATGTTATGTGGACTGCTGTTTGTCTTCATGTCGGTTTTCGTTTTTTGCTATGGCTGTGTCACTTTGTTTTCGACCTTTGAGTTTGATTGTTCCTTTTGGTGTCTTTTGTCTCTCTTTTAAAATGTTACCTCTCCTTGCAAAAGTAAAGACACGTACTGTACATGAAGGAATTTTTGTACAGTTAAATATGATGTTGCCAATATATTTTTTCGGAGACAGAGTTATGAGAGTTAATCAGATCTGCACAAACGTGTAGAGAATCGTGTAGCAGTCCTGTGTTCTCGTGTATGGGCGAGTAGAGATCGAAGAGTGGTCGAATGTTGTAGCGAAGGCATCGGGTATTGGTCGAGTTGGTCTGGGCTAAAATAAATATAGAAGTCGCAGTGATCTGGAAGCGATCGGACATTGGTCGAGTTAATCTGGAAATGATCGGACATTAGTCGAGCAAAGGTCGAAATGATCGAGTATTGATCGGAAATTTTGTTGTATTCCGATCAAACTCGATCTCTATACGATCCTTTCCCGATCAATTTGACAGGTACTCGACGAATTATCGATCTCTTCTCGAGTGACTTGCTTCTCGGTCCTTACTCGATTGTTTTTGACATGTTAAAAACTCTCGGGTAGATAGTCAGATCGATGACGAGTAGGGTAGACTATCCCGAACATCCTTGTCGATTGAGTCAGACCAGTCTCCCGATCACGTAGTTTGTCTTGATCGGGCTTGATCGAGTTGATCTGATCGGTAGTGTGAACCTAGCTTAATACCGCAGTCCCACTAGGCCACGATCGTACTACGATCAGTGAAAAAAATGATAATTTTGATGATCGTAGTACGATCGTGTAGAGCGTAGAAAGGTCGTGTCACGGTCGTGGTGAGTTTTTCAAGATCGTGATGGGCGAGGCCAATTTTGAACATGTTCAAAACAATCGTGGTGCGGTCGTGGCGAAATCAGGTCGTAGTAGAAGCGTAGTGAGAGCGCACTAAGATCGTAGTAAGATCGCAAAGGTCGCTGTACCATCGTAGCAAGAGCGTAGTGAAAGCGTAATTCTATTCGGAGAAACTGCGCTACGATCTCACAGCGACGTTATTACGACCTCACTACGACTATCACGTTCTCACTGCGACCCAACTACGCTTCCACTACGTCTATACCACGCTGTTCACGACCATAGTACGTAATGAGGACGTAGTAGCATCGTGAAAGCAACGAAAATTTACATTTTTATGCCGCTCATACCGCGACCTCACCACGATCTAAATTTATTTTAGATCGCAGTGAGCGTGGTGCGATCGTGGTCTAGTGGGACTGGGCTTAAGCTAGGTTCACATTGCCGATCAGATCAACTCGATGATCCCGATTGTCAAAATCTCCACGACCAAGCTCAACCAAATTCTTGATCGGACCTGTTTACGACTTCTACCCGACCGCCATCCGACTATACACGACCTAACTCGACCATTTACGACTCCTTAATGACTCCATCACGACTCCATCCCGACAACAAACTGAATACTTATTCGATAATTACGATTGATTCACGATCCTTATACGATCTTTACTCGACTAGCTAGACCAAATCAACTATTCACGATCTTAGCCTGATCTCGACCAGACCAGATCGACCTGATCGTATATGGGTCGTAGGGATAATCGGGAATTGCACTTTTTTGTATAAAAACGTCCGATTTTTTTATTCCCTGCCGCTTCGGAGTGGGCATTAAGTATTACCGTTGAATGGTTAAAGATATTTATTTTCTTTTTTTGCTGTATGGCAACAACCTGTATGTATTTGCCAAAAAATATTGCAAAAAGAGGGAAAAGAAAGATGTCACATATTTCCCCAAAATTTGACCCAAAGTAGAATTACAATCCCCTGGAGTGATACTTTTTCTAAAACAGTTTACAACTTTACATATATCTATCAAGAGATCAAGAGTGCATTTCTTTCTAACCAAAGTTTGGTAAACGTTGTGTACCGTTTGTTATAGTTTCTTAAACGTAACAGAAGTAGAAACAAATGCATCGTTTGTTTAGACGGGATTCAAATTTTGAGTAATTTTAGACAATGTTTTGAGTTATGACAAGCAAGAACACGTTTAGATAATTGATTTAATGTTCAAGTTAGAAAGAAATGCATCGTTTGAACTAACAAACGACGAACGACAAACTGTAGACGCATTTGCAGAGAGTGTATAGTTTGTCAAAGTTTATGCAAACTTGCAAAAGTATGTTAGAAACAAATGATCACAACTTGTGCTCACTGAACAGTTTGTATCGTTACTGTTAGAAAGAATTCGTACCAAATAAAAAATATTTGTCTTTCGTCTCATTTTTGTGTGAAATTACGTCAAAAAGTTCAAATGAAAAACAAATTGACTGTAAGGTGACCTATAGTTGTTATTGATAATTTCTGTGTCATTTGGTGTTCTGTGAAGAGCTGTCGCATTGGCAATTGTACCACATCTTCTTTTTTTTATACTTCAAACATTTCTGAACAAACGTAAAATACGGACAGACAAAACAGAAAATAGCCCATAAATCAGGTAAAATATAAACTTGATGTTCTTATAAACCAACTTTGAAAGATAGCTTAGTTATCAGCAGTCTAACTATGAATACTATTGCACAATTATCTTAATATTTGAAAAAGCCGCCGGTGCAAACATCGCAGGATTTTCTTTCCTTCCGGAACATCTGAGATCATCAGGTTTTGTTGGGTTACGTAATGCTAAGTTTTTAGTTTTCTATGTTATGTGGACTGCTGTTTGTCTTCTCGTCGGTTACCGTTTTTCGCTATATATGGCTGTGTCGGTTTGTTTTCGACCTCTGAGTTTGATTGCTCCTTTGGTGTCTTCTGATTCTCTTTTAATATGTTACTTTTCCTTGCAAAAGTAAAGACACGTACTGAACATGGAGGAATTTTCGTACATTTAAAAATATATTTTTGCGGAAGCATAGTTTGAGAGTTAATCAGATCTGCACACACTTTTAGAAAATCGTGTAGCAGTCATGTGTTTTCGTGTATGGGCGAGTAAAGATCGAAGAGTGGTCGAATGTGGTCGCGAAGGGATCGGGTATTGGTCGAGTTGGTCTGGGGTAATATAAATGTACAAGTCGCAGTGATCTGAAAGCGATCGGGCATTGGTCGAGTTAATATGGAAATGATTGGACATTAGTCGAGCAAAGGTCGAAATGATCGAGTACTGATTGGTAACATTTTTGTATTCCGACTAAACTCGATCTCTACACGATCCTTTCCAGATCAATTCGACCGCTACTCGACGAATTCTCGATCTCTTCTCGAGTGACTTGCTTCTCGATCGTTACTCGTGTCAAAAACTCTCGGGTAGAAAGTCAGATCGATCACGAGCAAGGTAGACTATCCCGATATTATAGATAGAGAGAATTGTAAGTAGCTAAAATGTTCAGTAAAGTAACATCTACAAACACATCACCATCACCAAAACACAATTTTGTCATGAATCCATCTGTGTCCTTTGTTTAATATGCACATAGACCATAGGTGAGCGACACAGGCTCTTTAGAGCCTATAGTTTATTTGTATTTCGAAGTTTTCTCTTTGTTACCTTTAAATAAAGGATCATTACAATTCCATTTCCATTCTCAATTTTATCAAATCACTACTTAACATAACGATTCAGCACGCAATTTCTTTTTACATGTAATTTCATCCTTAACTTAATATTTCATGCATAAAGAAATAAACTTTCAAGTTATACACTGTCCACACTGAAGTATATCTATGTCCTCGGACCTAATAGGGTAGAAAGACCAATTCTAAACTTTGCAAGATCTAAGCTTAGGGAAATGTGCGATAGTCGGTAAAGTTTCATGGCCATAGGATACTTTTATATATTTAAGACACTACGGTAATTTTTATATTGAAATGCATAATATTGCCGTTTTAATCAAATGATTTTAACTGTCAAAATTGGACCTTAAAATAATTGTTGCACAGCTTTGCTTCAAAAATGCACTTATAATTGTGTCCTTGGGTCAATTATATACAAGATTTCAATGCCTTTTTTTTTTGGTAATTTTATAGTGGTATCAAAGTGTTGACCGAAGGATATTTTTATAAAAAGCGCCCTTCGCGCGCTTTATACAAAGTGTCCTTCTGTCAATGCTTTTACTTTCCAATAAAATTACCAAAAAACATTCAATTCTAAAATAAACCTCGCATTTCTCAAACTAATCCTTTAATTGGTTGATAATTACACAACCTTGACTATTGTACCCTTATTTTTGACTTTTACCTATTATATTTGTTTGTTATGGTCAGACATCGTTGTCAATATAAGAGAATTTTATTGGACTGTCATACAAGTGAGTGTTTGAGCTAGCTATAAAACCAGGTTTAATCCACCATTTTCTACATAAGAAGATGCATGTATCAAGTAAAGAATGTGACAGTTGTTATCCATTCGTTTGATGTATTTGAGCTTTTGATTTTGCAATTTGATTAGGGACTTTCCGTTATAAATAAATATTGAATTTTAGTTCAGTATTTCAAGTTGTAAATTAACTTTGTTTTGGAGAATTTCACCTGTACTTACAGCATTTGATGGCTTTGGCTACTTCAGAATCTGTAGATATCCCGCAATCATGAAGGGAAATAGTTAAGTTAGAGAAAATGAGTTGCGAATACATTATGCTTATTCTGTCTTGTTGAGAAATAGCCTGATGATAAATTTGTGTTTAAATAAATTGGCAGCAAGAATGTATTAAGCTGACACGCCGATCCGCATTTAATCTTGCTAGTTCACGACGTAATTGTCCATGTAATTGGTCGATAAGTCTCCCTATAAAAAAACTTACATCAGTAGAACCCGTGTTGGCTCTTTCCTTTATGCTAATATGAGAGCAAATACCAATTTTGTGTTCGTGTTGATTGAAACGTCCGGGAAAAGAAACCACACGCAATATGCAAGTGACAGCGGGCTATCCCAATAGCTAAGTTAAGATCCGTTTTATCAAATGCAATCTCATGAAAACTGAATTTTATATTGCTTATTTGAATAAAAACATTTACAAAGGGCTTTTAAACTTATGATCAAATTCTTGAATATCACTTTTTTAATAAACAGACTTGAAGATTTCTTGATTGTTTGTTCTGTAGTCCAGCAACTAGCTTCCTTTAATTATTTTTAGCTATTCAATTGTACGGATCTTAAATGACAGATAAAACGTGTTATGTTCTTCTTCGCTATACTCATACGAACATAAAAATTGTCTTAATAATACGTAAATAAAACAAAAAGCAATTTGGAATGAGAAATTGTACTGATCAGTTTAATAAATAATAGAAATAAATTATGACAACTCTGGTCATGTAAATCATGTAAATCGTGGTCTCTGGGTCTCCGAACAATGGAAGGAATTCTACAAATATAAAAATGTTCAATCAGAAAAAGGTATAACTGCAATTACATATCGTGAATGCAAAATATACGTGTCGAACTGATCAGTAATTTTTTCTCGACAAGAGAAAAGGCGCGAAATCTAGATATATATGTGTGAAAACCGAATTACTGATTTAAGCGTATGCGAATATTTATACGCCAAATTAAGAAATGAATAAATCTAACTATTTCATTTAATTATCAAACAAACTGTTGTTTAAAATGTTTATCCTTATAATATCTTACTTACATTCTTATAAAATCAAACCATAGGGGCTATATGTAACCATTTTTCGTTTTTCTTTGTTGACATATTTGTTTGTTTTTATAGTGATAAAGACAATGTTGGCTGCTGTATCCCTATTTTAGACATTTTAATCTATTATATATGTTAGTTTTTTTCATATTATGTTGTTAATATAAGGAAATTTTGTGCTACTGTCATACAAGTGAGAGCTAGCTATAAACCAGGTATAATCCACCTTTTCTTCATACGAAAATGTCTGTTTTAAGTCAGGAATATGACAGTTGGTATCCATTCAATTGATGTATTTGGGGTTTTTTTATTTTGCCATTTGTTAAAGACTATCCGTTTATAATTTTCAACGAGTTCGGTATTTTTTGCTATTTTACATTTATCTGAGATAAACGTTATTTTGCGACATAACACTATCATTTTTAACAAAGATGAATGTAAAACTAAATTACTTTGAACGATTGTTTTTTGTTTTTGAAAAGGTTTCACTTAAAGTCTACATATGATTATATTATATCAACAAACATGAGTCGACCAGAAGGGTTGCACACTTAATACCCATTAGAATCGTATCTATTTGTTGAAATATCAATCTACCAAATTGCACAAATATGTTGTCAATCCAATAGTCCAGAATTTTGACCTAAAGAAAGAGGCGTGTTTTCATGAATTTCATTTTGTTAAATCGATAAATCAATCTTTCAATTGAGCATTGGAAATATCAGTGTAAACCGGTGAAAAAAGTTTGATATATCTGTAAAATTGTAATAATTAGTTTAAATCTTTTGTAGTAAATCTATGAATTTATTTTTATCATTCACATCTGATTGGCAACGATGGTTGAACATACGTCATCACAATATGTCTGAAGATCATATTTTACTGTATAAAGAATGTAGTAAAAATTCTAAAAAGATGTTTAGTCGAAAATCCTGATGATACATCTATATATCGTTTTTGTAAGAATTATGTGTATCTATATATCGAGTATAAATACGCGAAATTTTCGTCGTACTTTTTTATATTAATGTACATAAAGATAGTTAATGACTAAAGCAAACTGTCTCCCGAAAAACATGTAATCACAGCATTGTGACTTGAGATATTGCCGTCTCAAGAGAGTGACGAAAGATACCAGAGGGACAGTCAAACTCATAAATTGAAAATAAACTGACAACGCCATGGCTAGAAATGAAAAGACAAACAGACAAACAATAGTACACATGACACTCAAGTGACAACACAACAAACTACCAAATTCAATAATTTCGCGTTTAACCCTTTTTGTAATCATGTGCCTCTTTCCAAAATATTCAGTATGCTGCATATGGGCATTATTTGGAAGAAGAATGTATTAAATAAATAAGACACCAAAGCTTTCCTTTCTTTGTGCTTGTTTTATGTGTCAGAAAACAAAATAGAAATGTTTGGTAGACAAAACTCCTCTCTTAATGTACAACACAAGAAAAGCATGATCGATCTTCGTGTTTTAATAATATATTTGTGATCAGTGACAGGATTATGTGGGTTGGACCAAGAGTTTTCTTCACTGAATGACTTCGATCAATTCAAACGTAAACAATGAAATCACAAATAAACAGATGTTGATATTTCTTTAAATCATAGATGAAAATGCATAAATTTTATCACGCTTTCTTGGCTGTATAGTATTGTCGAAAACAAAATACTTAATGTAGAACTAATTAGTTTCACGAAATGAAAAACATACTTATAGTCATACAAAAGCAACAGTTTAACTAAATTGTATTGATATTCTGAAGAATGTAAATACTGAAATAATATGATTAGGTTAAACGCTTATTCGTAATAATATTTTTTTTAATAAATACAACACGTTTTGTCTTAAAATAACAGTATAAATTTGCTGATCATCGTACCATGCGTAAAAGACAAGAAATATTTGTGTTGTTACTCAAAAAATGTATTGTAGAAATTATTATTATTATTATCATTATTACAGTTTTGTATGGTACTATTTTGATTTGGCATTGCCACGATTGAGATCAAGTGTGAAAAGTATTTCTATTGGGGTCACAAAGAAGCCGGGTTTATTTACTTCATTGTCTTATTTAAAAAAAAAATTTAAAATATAAACTATTACCAGTTATGCATATATCAAAAGGATATGATATTAACTCTATTGACAAAAAGTATTTCAGATATATTCAACAGTTGCAAATGAATGTAATGCCGTCCCCTCAAGAGTAACCCCAGTGAAATGAATACTTTAACTAAGTTTTACTCTCTTACTTCAGAGGTCATTCTCGATTCTTTAAGTCAATAATCTTACATTTACCATAAAACACACTGAGTTTTCAAAATATTTTTTATCAACGTGAAATAATGTATATACCTCAACACACTCCCTTGCCAGTTGTTGTTTTTTTTCCGAGAGAAAAAAATCACAAAAATTTTTCATTCATATCGTCCGCAATTAAAATTACACACGAGAGACTTTTTTTCTTATTCCTTAGGCCAATACAATTTGAAAGACTAACAACAGTTATATTTTAATCATATTGCAGGTAAGTCATATCTTAGTATGCTGTCTTGTAAATATGAATAAGAGACACCTGAACAATGTTAAACGCTCGTTTATCCATATAGAATATGTGTTTACCACTCAATGTAAAATTTGAAGGGAATATCCTGAACTTCAAACAGATCGAGATTGGTTTCGTCGACAGAGTTATCATTAAATGCTATAAATAAATATAAGAAGATGTGGTATGAGTCCCAATGAGACATCTCTTATACATACATTACCCGCCATGTCACAGCCAAAATATAACATAATGTCATGCATTATAGTCTTATCGATACAAAAGTGCACTCTCCTTACATTCTAGTTAATAGAAAAGTTATAAAACCCCAAATTCCAACTTCGCTCTGATGAAAAGTATGGCATTTAACTACTTAGTAAGCAGAAGATATATGAGTAATGTTGTAATAATGACTGCGACTAATAAAACCCAAAATAGAATCATGTCAACTCTTGCAATTATATCTGGCCATGTCAATTCTATAATGTCGGTGTTTTCCGTCTTAATGACTTCACCATTCATTATAGCACTATCGTTTTGAGTATTGTTGTCAGAACATCCAACAGTCTTTTTACTTCGCATGTATTTGATAAACGATAGAGTAAAGACAACTTGCAGCCATTTTGGCACAGGCTTTGATCGGAAGTGTAATCGGAGTTCCACAGCTGTTACTATAACAACGATAGTACCCATTCCAAGTTGAAACATTAAATAAAATTCCAAAATAGAGCCGGCGGTTTTAGGGAGTGTTGAACTGACAATTGATAGGAATACGGCAAACGACAGAAACACTGTAATAGAGTAACTCATCTTCTCACCACAGTCTACTGGTAGTGCAAATGTAAATATGTTTAAAATAGCCAATAACACAATAGGTGCGATAACATTTATCAAATAAAATGTAGGGATTCTGCGTACAGTTAGGGAAAACTTGACTCTTGTTTCTGCAGATGAATCTACGGTGGCTGAAGTCGACACAACTTTCCATTCCCCATTACCTTTGAAATTGTAAAAATTAATTCCTTTCAATCCCTTTGAAATTTTTATCTGGGAAATACTGTATGACCACACAACAAAAATAATATCACACGTTTGCTCATCGAATGGAAATTTTTCAATGTTAATATCACACTTTGTTTCGAATATTTCAAAGGGTGACCATCTCAACATACCATCTTTTTCAATGATCACTTTAATAAAACCGTTTCCAAGTTCGTCTAGCTTTTTGAATCCGTTTTGTAGAGAAATATCTGGTTTCCAAATTTTATCTTGTGATACATAGATTGTTGACAAATTTCCATATGTAGCAGGTGTCCACTGTAGATATTCGTCTTTCCAATATATGTCGACAAATCCAGTTGTTATCAACTTTTGTTTAACCTCGTCGATACCATTTACAGCTACAAGAAAAAGGTCTAAATCCACTCGTAAGGGTTCTGACTGGTTTAAACTTGGACGCACTTCTTTGTTATAACCGTCCGTTATGAACAATTTTTTCATCAAAGCTTTCATATTGTCACCAGTTTGTGCTTGGGAACAAGCGTTTAAAAACCAAATTGAAATTATGGATAGTATAATTCTTGCCATGTTCAACTACAAATGTACAAATATGAAGGAAAAGACTTATCGATCTTCAATAATGTTTTGTATTTTGTAAAAACATTAGATGGGCTGTACCATGCAGGTAATTAACCGAACGACTTCAAACAATAAACACGTAAGCAATTCGTTCACATTCAAAAACATATTTTTTCATATTTTTTTAATTATAAATGAATAATGCATAGAAATTATTCACGCTTCTGTTGATTTTGATGCAAATTCTTCGTGTAGAACAAATAATTTTAAATATGACGAAAATATAATAGTTGAAAACAAATACATTTTATTAAACGTACAAAAGTTAAGTGTTATAATTCTCTAATTACAGCTAATTTATATTCTGAAATGCAATGTTAGATCATTGATGCTTTAACATGTAAAAGTACTAAAAATAAAAGTTATGAATTTATTATTGAAGGAATTTCCCAATTCAAATTACAAAAACCAATGCATTTTGAAAAGTGTAGGGTTTTAGCCTAAAGTTCAGTAATACTAAAGTAGTCTATGATACTCATAATGAACACTGAAACCTAATGTGTCACAAGATAATGATTTGTTAAGACTTATGTCCGTGCCATGAACTAAATACATCCTCTGTTAACTTTGAAGTATGTTGATTCATATGGACAATGTCCCACTTTTTCATCCATGGTCCTTGAATGGTGGTGTCAAATTCAGGATCATCAGGTAACTGAAAATTGAAAATAAAACAATATGCATGGTCATTCCATTTCATAAATATTTTGCAAAGCATGAGCCTTGTTTCTTTAATATTTACTTGGTAGAATAAAATTGGTACCAAGAGTGAATCACAACAGCTTTCAACAAATAAAACAACAGATTAAGCATATTTATATAAACAAAGGCAATTGTCAATGTTATAACACGGAAACAGGATTTAACTGGAAACTTGTCTCGGAAAAACTAATGTCCAGATTGCACTAAACCAGGAGATGGGTATTTACATACTTATCCTCTTCGTCATAGAGCTTTTCGTTTGTTTAGATTGCCATAAAATCTTTGCTTTCTTTTTTCTTTTACTTTTTTGAAAAATGGGGTATAAGAATCACTTATTTATATAAACCGAAACCAGAACAGTGCATCGGACGCAACAAGCAGACAACGTGTTTTTAATCTTATTTTTTTTATATAAATATCATCATTGACCCTGACTGATAACTAGCTTTCACTTGCTCAAACCACTGCAAATATAAGCTTATATCTCCTTTCAAAGCAACTTGTATCGAACAGAGTTTGTATTTTTTTAATAAAAATGCCTTACGCCCGATAGTCACTTCAGTACAGTTATAGTTCTTCAAAGGGGCGTGAATAGAAATTGAACTTACATTAAGACTTCCTTACAAGTATTGAAATTCTACATACCGGCAAGACATCTTTTACTGCTTCTCTTTGTTTCTCGCGTCTGTCAACGTTATCAAATGGAGTCCAATCAATTTTAAAGTTAGGGTCCTTTCCTGTTCTCATCAGCAAAGGTTCTTTCATTCCATAAAATCCTGCTGGTTCATCTGGTCTTTGCCATCTCAAATCCAAGCTCCAACGGATTTGTTTTGTCATGTTAGGAAGACTTGAGAAGAAAAAGTTATAGCTATATCTAGTTTAGTCTCGTTACAAAGACAACAAAAATACCAAGCTTGATTATAATTCGGTTAGCCAATAAACTCATCATAGATACCAGGACTAAATTTTGTATATACGCCAGACGCGCGTTTCGTCTACAAAAGAACCACAAGTGACGCTCAAATCCAAAAAAGTTTAAAAGGCCAAATAAAGTACGAAGTTGAAGAGCATTAAGGACAAAAATTCCTAAAAGTTATGCTAAATGCAGCTAAGGTAATCTATGTCTGAGGTAGAAAAGCCTTATTTTTTTCAAAACGCGCGTTTCGTCTACTTAAGACTCATTACGCTCAAACAAAAACAGTATGATATAGGAAAATAAAGTATAATACTAGTCTGATCATTTTAAAGTTTTATTTATTTATTTAACTAAGTTACTGAAAATCGTGAACCATATAAACATACCTTCTGTGTGGTATTAAGTTGTTCAATAATAGCATACCACCATATGGTACTGGACATGTTATTATGTCTTTATCCACATCGACGTCTGTTAATAAGAACATCATAAGTTAATGTGACTTATTTTATATGGCAATAACTCAGATTAGCGAATAGGTGTTTCGAAATGGTTGCTGCTACATTAGCAACAAATTATTCGATTTATGGCAGGAAGCAGAAGACATTAAGATGCGGTTATCCGTTTGAATGGAGGCTGCACACAACGTACTAATTCTTTGGCGTATATAACGATCAACCATAATGTGAACAGTAATATGAAGATTAATTTTAAAATGTCTGACATTGTAAAGTTCGACTACAGTAAAAGTTGTAAAATGCATTTTTTCTACAAAAAACACTTCATTTTGTTATTAAAATTGTGGTTCTAAAATCAATTTTTTTTTAAACATTTTTTGTTCGTTTCAATGCCAATGTTATCATAAACTATGTTCAATCTTATTATACACACATTTTATTATATTTCATCCATTAAAAGAGGCTGATTTTTTCAAGTTTTTAAAAATCAAGGTGTTGCAATACTTTTTTCCATGTGTATATATAAATATAAGGTGGTGTACTAACAAATTGCTAATGAGACATTTGGAGTGGATTTAAAAAACCTATAGGTCACCATACAACCTCCAACAGTGAGCAAACCCAATGAGATGTTGTCAGCTTTTAAAGACATGATAACATGTTAAACACAGAATTCAAAAAGAACGAAGCGGTCTGATTTATAACAAAATAATTAAACGAAAAGCAAATATGACAGAAATTCACCAACAACAACTACCGAATTACAGTGTCTTAGATGTGCTAAACATTTGTGCGAGTGCTTAATTCTCCCCTAACATTGGTGTAAAACTTAATACAACAAAAATACAGAACTCCAAGGAAATTTCAAACGGACGCACATCATTAGAACTGTAAATGCAGCTGGAAATAGCTAAGTATCTATGATTTCGGATTATTTACCTACCCAATGTCTTCATCATTTCCTGCTCTTCTAACATGACATACCAGGTGCCACCATAACAACATTGGTGTGGCGCTACAAGACCTTTCTTATGCCCTTTGTTGGCCACCTATAAATATCATACTTAAAGTCATTAATTACTATCAAGAAATCCTCACAAAAAATGTGTGGTGTTAAAAACAAATTTAAAATCTAATCTAAAATTTAATAACCGTGGTAAATTTGGTCAAAGTCGAAAGCCCTTATTCAGATACAGATTTATTATCGACAATGAAGTCCCAAACTCAATACTTTTGAAATATCATGCAGAGTTTCTGAGAAAAACAGAACAGAATCTAGAACTTTGACCCCACCGATAGCTATTGAATATATGTCATATGGAAATAAGGAGGTGTGGTATCAAAGACAATGAAACACACGCTTTTCCAACAAAAAGACAAGAATGAAAGCAACAAAAGATCACATTGTTTGTCAAACAAGCCTACGTTATGATCTCTAAGTAACACATAATATCAAGTATTGTTGTCCTGGTCAATATTTGATCGCCACTCGTGCATAATAAACGTCCCAAATCAGACCTCACATTGCTGTGTATTTGTATACCATCCATACCCGAACGCGTTTGAAAATTGAAATCAGCTATGCTATGAAAATATTGAACAAACCTGCATACAACCATTTTTCTCGTTTGCATCAAGCAATGGAATCCAAGCTGTTGGTTGGAGTGTTTTATAACAGTCGACATTTAAATAACCACAGTCTGCAAGACAATAAGTCATATAGCTTTGATGCAATGAATTATAAGTCAACTACAAAAATATTAGATAGGTCACTTTCTGTATGAACCAATTGCAAACCCTTGTGTTTTTAATGATATCTGATAAATAAACCACAAAACGTATTCAAACTGACTTGCCAATGGTGTAACGCAGGACATGATCACGGGTTGTTAGTTCAAATTATTATGCTGCAGAAAAATCCGATGTTAAGACAAGTCTAGAGTTTTCGTCGTTGATTCTTGAGGTTAAATTAAAAATCTATGAAGTATGCAAAGTAGATCACGGTAATTAAAATGTTCTAAGGTATGGAAACTGCAACAGTCGCCATGATTGTCGGTTTCTGAGAAGAAGCTCATGAAAAAATCAACCAAGCTGAGGGGCATCCATCATGCACATGATAAAACGGGCAAACAAATTAATTCTTAAATTGGCACTAGCAACGAGATTTATAAAAAGTCTAAATATAATATTTTTTTTCAATCATTGATGAAAGTGAAATAGTGAAATAATTCGCTATTATCAGCCAGTATGGTTCAATCTTGTCAAAATAAGCTAAGAAACATTGATGATGAATTATTCACTTGCAAGTGAATAATTTGACCTCATTGAATCCGTATTCATGTGAACTTTGATTTAACCCCTTAGCTAGATATATATAACGCATGAATTGTGCGTGTTCAGTTATTTAAAAGGAAAGACTGTCAGCATTGAAAGTGAAACAAATGTACATCATTTGAATGAATGATTCGATCCCCAAAAAATCATTCCTATCAAGACGACGATTAACATATATGTTTAACTATAATTAGAAATTAAACAAACCTATAAAATTCCTATTGCACGAGTTCGCTATCTATTTATATCTATATGTGTGTTAATTTCGCCTATATGACCATAGGAGGTCTTTGGATAGTCAATTTTTTAGTTAATTATATGGCGCCTAAACTAAATACACACAAAACGAAGCTACATAATTATTATCGACCCCATGCCCTGTAAATGGTTTATTTATACTTTAATATTTTTGATAAATGTTTTACATTGTTATAAGTCAAATATGAGAATTTGAGTCAAATCGGTGAACATGAATTCGACAACTGGTGTCCCTTTAACGGCGAATCTATATTCGATCCATGTGGAATAAAATGTTGATACTGTCAAAGACTGAAATTTTTGTATTTTTTTTTTTTTTTGTCCGCTGTGTGTGCCTCCTGTGAAGAATAAACCCGTTTAGTAAGTTTTACCCAAAAAAAGCAATTTAGAATATTAAAAATCAACGGTTATCTTAAGAAATAGAAATAAGTGGGTGAATTTGGAGATCAACGTCAAACGTAAACGGGCTGCATACAGACAAGATAACCGCAAAACAAAAGCAGTTTTTTTTAACAAAACTGTGGACCATGTTTATATTGAATCCCTAGACAGAAATATTTTTTATATCTGGGGTGGGGGCAACCATTATCTATCCGAACAAATGTTATAGATTATGAAAATTTCACTAACTCAGACGTAAACAAATAAACAATTCATATTTCAAAGGTCATGTTTTCGTGGTCTACATGATGAAATGCAAAAAATAGTGAAGTTATTCTGTATTGCTTGTTATATTGGTAATACTATGTTTATGATAAAATTGTAGTATTTTGGTAAGATTAAAAAAAAAAACAGGTTAAACTTAATGCAAGCTGAAGTACATCAATATTTGAAATCAAGTGGATGTATGCGTGTCAACTTTTTAAAAATCTACAAATACTACCAATTTCCGTCTTAGAGCAGGAATGGGAATAAATATGGTACATGATTGGTAAAAGGATGTTTTTCCAAAATTAATAGATTTAATTTCAAATACCAATCACAACTTAAAGTAGAAGACTTTATTTATGTCAGAATAAAACGCACTGTTTACCTTGGTGCCAAGGTACTGTTGTAGCTTCATTTTGAGGAGTCTTTGTTCGTAAATTCCACACAGGATGTCCTGCTATTTCGGGTCCAATTAACTGTTCCACCACGTTTAACATTCGTTCATTACTCCATAAGTCTTTGAATGCCTATAAAGAGGATTAAGTTTTCAATGTAATTAAGATATAGATCTCTAATTTCGTTATGCTTATATGAATACATGAGTTCCGATAGATCTGAATATTAATCGGAGAGATAAAGGTTTTACTAGGTTGTTTATAGAGAAATATTGCTCATCCTTGTTTACTTCTTTATTAGCTCGATTTATGGTATCATGCAACAATTTACAATTACAACTTTCCCTTAATCGTAATGCAAATTAATCAATACTGCACTAAAAGTAGTTTATAAATGCATAATCATACACATGTGCATGTACATGGTTTAGTAGTTACTTTGATAAGTATGTTGTTTCCATTTCAGTTCTAAGCTTATGTCGTTGAACTGAACTTGGAGACGGTGACCTTTAAAGGAGTAGGGGCAATAAGGGCCAAAATCGGCCCCAGCCTAGAACAAATTCATTTTTTCTGAAAATCATGCCTAAACTATCCAATTTATAGAACAGAAAAGATTTTGTTCATATCTCAAGCCGTTTTTGCGCACGAAACTTTTAAAACTGATGACAGATAAATAAAAATATCGTCTATTTTCATGATACCTTTGCGCATCTGTCGCAGTGCTATCGATTTTTCTAAACATAATTGCTGCCACAGAGTGGATATATTTGGCTGTTGACTTTAAGTCCCAAGTGTTTCACCCGCCCAGTAGAGAGTGAAATAATACAACTACATAACTCCAAGGAAGTTTCAAAACGGGAAGTTTATCAAAAAAAAAGTTTTATTTTGATAAATTTGGACAAGAACTCCTTATATTTAAAATGAATTTCAACAATATTAATTTGGTCTATAAACTGAAAGAACTAATTCCACAATTTTACTTAAGAATAATCATATCATGAATAAATTCAAAATCTGAAAAAGAATCAGATCATCTATCATATAAACAAATTAGACAGCAGCTTATATGGGGCAATACAAATATCAAATTAAACGGTAAATGTCTCATTTTCAAAAACTGGATAAACAGTAAAATTCTTTTTTTAAATGACATTATTGATAATAAAGGAAAATTTAATCAAAACATGATCTTAGATAAACTTTCCTGTCATGCTAACTGGTTTTCAGAATATTCTAAATTAATGAAAACAATACCAAAACAGTGGTTACAAGAGCTAACTAAAGAAGAATCAATAAAAACAAAAGTTGCAATTGACTCCGAATATAAATTTAAAGATAAAAAAGGGAAAATGGTATCACTTAAAAACATTTCCTCCAAAGACATTTACATCTCCCTCTTAAATAGATATTATGAAAAACCAACAGGATTTCAAAAATGGGACAACATATTTATCTTGGAAAACAACACAAAAGACAACAAATGCTAAATTATATCTTTTATTATATACAAGATAATAAATTCAAAATGTTAAGATGGAAATTTCTGCACTACATTTTACCAACCAAACAATTTCTTTTCTCTTGGAAAATAACTAAAACTCCGCTATGTAATATTTGTGATGTCATCTAAGATTATGAGCACTACTTTTTAACATGCAAATTTCTGAAATCATTTTGGGATCAAATAAAACTATTACTTAATAAACTTAAAATAGGACATCATATATCAATTAAATCACTTTTGTACGGATACAAAATAAACGATTCAAGTTATTACAGTATTAATGATTTAATAACAATTATTCTTTTTACTGTATACAAAGGATACTATATATCCGAACAAAAAACAAAACAAATTAATATGTTTGAAATTTTCAAAAAAGAATTTCTTCAATATCACAAAATATTGATAAATAAAGAAGGCAAATATGAAAAATTCCATAATCTGGTTGCAGCAAAAATTAAATTAATTTCATAAATTAGAATTTATAATACATCATGTTATCATATTTCTATTCCGTTACATACATGTCATTATTACTATATATATATATATATATTGTGCACTAACAAGTACTAACTTATCAATGAAATGCTATATACTAACGTTAACGAGGCCGGGATAAGGTACCGGCACTTCATGTATCTCTAACAAATGTAAAATTCAAATAAAACATTATAATTTCAAAAAAAAAAAAAAAAAAAAGATTATTTTGAACAACTTGTTTACTAGTCGCATGCAAGCGTACACCATATTATTGCTTAGGGGAATTTATTCCACGGCTTATAGAAGTGAAGAAATTTTGAGAGATGTGGTGTAGTGAATAGTGCATCGGACTACTAACACAAACACAAAGAGAGAACATTTGAGGGACTTAGTGTTCGGCTCTCTCTTTGCATCATTTGCGAGTATGGTCTTGAGAAACGATGATACTAGTAGTCGTCGCAAGGTGACGATAAATGGCTGATTCGTGTAAAGAGAAAGCCATATATCTTGCACGTAAAAGACACTCTTGTAGATTCGAAAAAGAGCAGGCTGATGCCGCTACAAGTAAGTAAGTAAGTAAAGTAAGTAAATTATTTATTATAGTGACATGTGTTTTTCACAAAATATTATATAATACAGTGAGATATTAAAACAATAATTAGAACACCCGACCCTTTGGGTCTATAAGTCACTTTAAACATAAATTTGGAGTAGGGGCAATAAGGGCCAAAATCGGCCCCAGCCTAGAACAAATTCATTTTTTCTGAAAATCATGCCTAAACTTTCCAATTTATAGAACAGAAAAGATTTTGTTCATATCTCAAGCCGTTTTTGCGCACGAAACTTTTAAAACTGATGACAGATAAATAAAAATATCGTCTATTTTCATGAAATATTTTTATTTGTAGCCGTTTTGAAGTATCAATGTAGCATATACTATTTTAACATTCAGTTGATTAAGGAAATGCTATTTTTCAACTCATACAGTGTACAAATGCTATTTTATGATATTTAAAATTCAATAAACTTACAATAACATGGTTACCGTTGCTATGGCAACAGAAACATACCTAAAAATAATCAAATCCTAGATAAGCGCTTTCAGATACATGAGATAGCTTGCAATGGGTGTTTAAATGTTGGACGATATATTTTTCTCTCTCTTTTAAGACCTCTGGATCAATATATTTTCGATTTTCAATATAAACATGGTAAAACCTAGGTCATAGACCTTAGTTTTTTTTCTCGAAATGATTGGACTTAACAAAGCAACAGTTATTTCATAAGGTTAAATAGGAGAAATAATTTTTTCCTTATTGAGGAAAAATTCAATAATAGAATTGTTTAAAATTAAAGGAGAAAATTGTTTTTCATAAATATTTCAGAAACATCAAATCAAAATATCAGTAATAGGCCCTGTTTCCATGAAGAAAAAAAAAACCAACAAATTGTCCTATAAAATTCTGTATGATCATTTGAAAATGATAATTCTCTCTAAATATTTTAAATACACTTGAAGACACTTAATTTTTGAAAAGGAGCAATTTTAAATTTCAAGTCTTGTTTGTTAATGATACTTTCTACAATATTCTTAAACCAAGATTATTTTTCTAAGATGCCCAGAAATATGCCCAGAAAAAGAATCAGATCTACCGTGAACAAATTATTCTTTATTTTCTGCTGTCCGCAATTTTCCTTTAGCAAGGAATGGATATACTCTAAATACCCAAGTCACAAGCTATAAAGAACATACACTGTCATTATGCCTTATCATGAACATAAGTCTTAATGAGTTATGTACTTATTTGTTAAATTTTACAATTAATTAGAAATAGTCACATGAAAAACGTGTATATGAAGAAATATGTTGAACTAGTAAATCAACATATTAGAAAACATGAAGTTATTGTCTGAGAAATTCAAAAAAAAAACACAAACTACAACTTGGTACGGTTGGCCGCTGACAAAATATGTACAGTATATGATTAAAAAAGGAATTAAACGTTTTGTCATTTCTCCCAAATTGAAAAACAAATTATGAAATTTCATGTCATTCACTCTTCATCATTTGCTTCCTCGTTGTCACTTTCGTCAACAGTAACTGGATCTGGCAGGTTACGAGCGTCGAGAAGATATTTGCTCCAATCACGACAGTTTTCAAAAATGTTATCCGTGTACTTTCCAATACCAAGATACCAAATTAAGGCTGTAACATGGGAGCAAGTTCCTACAACACGACTTCCGGCTTTGCACTGGCAATACCAACCCACGACACTAATGTCATCATATTTAACCCATACACGATAGCGTTTTGATGATATATGTCTTGACTGAATTTTAGCACACAAAAGATTCTCTTCATGGTCACATGTAAAAACTTCATAATTACCATCGTCATCTAGGTGTTCTCTGGTATAACATGGAGCAAGTTTTAGTTGGTAGACTCCAACAGTAATATTTCTTATATCTTCTTCTGATAAACGAGGAAAAGTAGGGGCGGATGAAGCATCAATCTTTTGCCATTTACAAGAACGTTTGTCAAGGCCTTCCTCTATTATTTTCTCATGGAGTAAGTTCTTTTGCTTTGAAAGATAAAGCATTTTAGACGCCAATTGTTCATCTTGTTCTAAGTCACCTGTATTTAGTTCTGGCCAATATTTGTTCATGATTGCACAGGCAATATTTACATAATCAGATACAAACGGAATCTGGCTATTTGGTAAAACTCTATCAAGATATTTCCATGATTTAATGCGGCCATTAACGGACTCTACCACCCAACGGATTTTTGTAACAAGTCTTGTTACGTTGCTGTCTTCAACTGGAAGTTGAGACTCCCCTTTTTTATTAAAAGCTGGCATTTTTGTTTGAATACCCATTTCTTGCAGTAAGTCAAGTGCATCTCTAAAGCCACGATCGACAATCATTATGTCATCCTCAGTCACCCATTCTTTAAATTCTTCAATGTCATGTTGAATTATGTGCTTCATTATTTGTGCATCGTTGTTTTTGCCGTCGCTAAAGTACGGTCCAATTACACTTATTATGTAACCAGAAGTTGTAACAAAGACCATTGGTTTAACCAATGGTCGATGTTTGTGCATGCTAAAACATTTACGTTGGAACTTGAATTGTGAACTTTTCTGGATATAGATATAAGTGCCATCTGCGACTATAATTGCAGGATACATTCCTTTTCCGAACAGTGATTGCGCTAGAGGTCGAGTATGCGATGTTATAACCTCTTCCCTACTTATATGATTAAATCCTAGATTAGAGGGAACAAAATTTTCAGACAAGTATTTTCTAGCTGATGCAATAGCACGTCTAACAGAATCTTTACCAAGATTAAAAAGTGTTGATAAAAGTTTATTTGATAAACCAGACTTCAATTTTGTTAGAAATATTCCAATACATGTCCGGACACTTCGAGTCCGAGAATCTCGCAAATTACCCTTTTGGACAATTGAACATAGGTCATTAAAGTTTTCCTTAGAAAGGCCTGTTAAATTTAAAATGTCTGAGCTTGTAAGTGCATTTTCTGTATCAAAATCTATTCGCCGCTTGCTTCCTCTCAAAGCCATATCTCGGATTTGCGTAATTAGGTCCATTAAATCAGTACGGTTGAAAATGGACGAAGACTGCGAATGTGAAATTCTGTCAAGTGCATCAGGTAAAAATATGTCATTGCACAAGTGTCCTGGACAACATCTGGCACCAACTGTGAGTATAATGAGTTTATCCAAAAATATATTAAATCTAGCGTTTGTTGGGACAACTACTAGCTTTGGACCTCGGCGTTTACACACAACACACTGCGAGTGGCCACCTCCAGCTGATGGTATAGGCAGTGCGATACTTGGTGGAGATTTACATGGATGACATCTAGCATACTTTGCTGGAGGGACGTACTCTGTGTCATCATTAATTGATTCAGATATTGTAGTTTGTATGGGGCATCTTACATTTGTGTCAATTTCTCGAGAGCATCGTATTCTGCACTTATTACATATAACACTGTTAGCGTGATTAATTTTGTCATGTTCAATGAAAAACTTTTGTTGTAAACATTTACGTAGTGATTTATTGTTGGGTCCTATGAGTTTTCGCCTGTCTCTGGTTTTTGGTCTTTTTGAACACAAAATGCAATTATAGTTTCTGGGCGTTGACATTCTCTGAAAATTAGAAATGGAAATATTTAAACACTTAGCATGAGGTAAATCAGAATAACATGCAGAATATCCAAAGTGTGATTTAAAATGATAAAATACAATATCGTAAATAGATTGTTTTAGCCTGAAAATACCATGGTGCGTACGTTTCTTAGTTTTGTTGTGTGTATTTGTCTGTGCACGTGTGTGTGTTTACTTTTTTGTTTAATACATGTCAATTTCTTCACGAAATATCAGTTTTAGAATATGCGGTATTCAACCCTGATTGTCCATACTTAATTATTGTTTAACGTTTACAGCTAATTTCCTACTGCGTGTAGAATAAAACTTTGGTTGGCTTGCTTGCTATGTTTGTATAAACATTTAATCAAGCTTTGTAATAAAAATTAGCATCTTCAAACAATATATATATATATATACTCAGACGTAGTTAAACATGTATATATTACTTTTTAAATTTGATTGGACGTTATCCCAATTACAATTTTACATAATCTAAAAACAAAGCAAACAAGCTAGCCAAAGTCTTGCTCTACATGTATTAGGAAATTAGCTATAAATGGAACCTACTAACAAAAGTGTTAATGTCAGTATAAAAATCACGGATAGTTAATGATAATAAATAAATCTTAAACTCTTCACATATTAGATATACACCCTAAAAACAGGAATACAAAGATATAACGGATAAACATTCATAGGACAGCTGCTGAACACCACCCCTATAACAACACCCACAAACAAAGACAAACAGAGGGAAACATAAAATATTCAACAAAAATGTATCTACTCAATATGCGAAGCTCTTAAGTGTTCTCGAAATGTAAGTAATACATGCTCTCATCAAAATACGTTTATCATAATTACTAGAATTTAAAGCACGCAGTCAATTTCTCTTAATTCTATTCTCACCTTAAGATCAAGAGTTCCTATCAGGAACCGACGTATTCCTTTCACCCATCATACACTTGCATTGTTTAAACCAGCTCAAAATCTGTTGAACAAAAAAAGATTATCAAAATAATGTATTCTTTATTTTGAACTGAATATGATAGGGTATTAAGTAAACATTTTATGTTTAGAAAGTTTATCAAAATTACTATGAAAATATTAATAACCATTTTTTCAATTTAAAAATAAAAGATAAGTACTTCTATAGCCGCACACTACAAACTGTCAAAAAGTAGTCTTTTTCGTTTCTGTGCATGATAATATAATGTTATCAATTAATCATCATTAAAACTTTATTCGAGCACAAATGCTTTGAGAAACGAATCAGAAAAAAAGATAAGTAATACCTAAAGTATGGGACCATTAAGTATGTAAGTGACAACTGCTAGTACGTTCAGGTGAAGTATAATGTCTCTCTTCAAAATCACATGCTTACTGCTCTTCAGTAAATATCTATAAAAAAAATCTCATCATTAAAAATCATTCTTTTTAGTGGAGTTCGTGTTGTTTCAATAGTCATTATTTATAACTGTTGATGTAAAGGTCCTTTGGTTTTGTGAGTCTTTGTTTACTCCTTGGTTTTGATTGTTATTGTCTTTAAAACGTTATGACAATATTAAAAAAGTAATTATGCCAAAAAAAAAAATTTAATTAAATCTCGAAATTCGAACTCGGTATCTTCGCACTTCAAAACTGACGACCTTAACCTCACGGCTATCGCTTCAACTGCTTACTATGAGATAATTTACAGGTACTTAAATTCAACAATACGTTAGAAAAGTGTCTTGAGCATACGATATCTAAGAAATTACACTATTTTAATCTAGAACTTCAAATTGTAGGATACATTGTGATCTTTTCATTGTTTATTTATAATGTATATAGTTATAATATAACGTTATAGAAAAGAAACTCAAAAAAGTTTCTTAGAGCAAGTAGTTTTCAGACTCCGTAAATGATTTCTTTTCGTGGCATCGCCCGCGGCAATATTAATAATATACTATTACGAACTGTTAAATTTTATTGTTCAAAATACCAATTTATTTTTGGTATGTTTTTGATTTTCTTACGGATTCATGTAAGTTTTTTAAGTTGAAATGATCGTGAAAATTCTTGCAGTTTCACGGTACGTGAGAAGATTAATATTTTAAATACAATATACTGTACGGAACCCCGCATATTTCTGTTTAGATAAATTGATAAGTAAAATAATCAACATACCCTTTTGAATTGCAATCGAAATTAATAATCCTTTGCACAGCTATTCTCTAAATAAGTTGAGCTAAGTAGATCTGCTGGTAACTATAGACGCTTTTCTTTTGTGGTTGTCCTAAAAGAGGTCTTCAATCGTCTGAACTGGATTTTTCAAATGTCCGCAACTACTTTTCTATGATCATGTTATATAAAGTGATCAGCCGATCTAAATATTTTACATGTCGCAAATCAATAAAGTCAATGTAGAATTAAGTTCTATACTGGTTTTTTTTAATTTAATTGTATTTATGTTTTTTTTTTCAATTTTTTACCGGACATCGTTTGCCCTCTCTATTTTTATCCACAGTCACTCATATCAACAACAAACCATGAAAGAGACGAAGACGACTAAAAAAAGTTTTAAAACAATCCACATTCAGAGGCATAATATTAATTTGCATCATGTGGAAGTTAAGTTGTATTTGCGAGTAGACTGGTTATCTAATGAAGGGGTATAACGTCAGGCGTTCAATGCCTCCCGAGAAGAAACGATTCCGCAATATTTTGCTACTATTTTGTTTGTTTATATTTTAGTTGGTAATATACAACTGTGAAGGAACTTTGTTTTTTTGTGAAAATTGGGGCCGATTTTGGCCCTTATTGCCCCTACTCCTTTATAAGACGTTGCTTTTGTTGTTACTCATTCGGGACTTAACAAAGTACGTAAAAACAAAGTTAAATAAACTGATCTATAGCACTGGGTACTATACAGGCGGTGTTATATCGATATCATAATAGCATGAGCAAAGACAATTATAAAACATCTAATGTGTAGCTAGCTATTAATTAAAACCAGGTTTAATTCACCGTTTTCTACCTGAGTAAATGCCTGTACCAAGTCAGGAATTTGACAGTTGTTATCTGTTCGTTTGATGTGTTGGAGCTTTTGATTTTGCCATTTGATTAGGGACTTTCGGTTTTGAATTTTCCTCAGAGTTCAGTATTTTTGTGATTTTACTTTTTATATCCCTATTTCTATGTACAGCTATGTATACAAAGCTACATAGTATCGAGCCTTTTTGTCGAT
This sequence comes from Mytilus galloprovincialis, assembly GCF_965363235.1. Taxonomy (NCBI): domain Eukaryota; kingdom Metazoa; phylum Mollusca; class Bivalvia; order Mytilida; family Mytilidae; genus Mytilus; species Mytilus galloprovincialis. The sequence continues at coordinate 51,018,587 of NC_134840.1, read as the reverse complement.
TTTTAAAACGAGTTCTTAAACAGTTAGTCTTTAAAATCTTATAGAGTTTTGGGGCTTGAGTACATTCCAAGCTGATTTCAATAATTGCGAATAAAAATATATACTTTGGTCTTATTTATTGTAATTAAACTTACAATTCATTCCATTCTTCGAATCTTTTCATAAAAACCCACAATATTGAAACTCACCTGGGCTAATTGGTCTCCTTTGTGAAGAAGAATATTGGCCCCTGGAAAATCTTTTTCAATGGCAGTCAGTCGTTCAAAGAATCCGAGTTCTCGATATAAACCTGTAATTACATAAGGATAACTATTACTATTTGTTTTATTTAATTGCCCAGCACTCTCTCTCTCTCTCTCTCTCTCTCTCTCTCTCTCTCTCTCTCTCTCTCTCTCTCTCTCTCTCTCTCTCTCTCTCTCTCTCTCTCTCTCTCTCTCTCTCTCTCTCTCTCTCACACACACGGCCATACATATACTAAATGACAATTAGAAAATTCAATGTTATGAAAATAACGTCAATTGAGCTTTGTTGTTTGTACTTGTTGGTTATGATGATGAAATATCTGATATATTGGTTAGCACATGTTTACTGGATTTTCATACTTATTTGAAATAACATTAACGATTAAAGTTCTACGCCAGATGAATGTGTATTTCGACAATAAATGTGACTTCAGTGATGCTCGAGGCCAAAACGTTAGAAACCCATAGCTTATCAATCAGATGAAGAGTTATAACCAAATAGGACCAAAAAAAATATTAGCTAAAGGTGGGAAAGGAATCAGAACTTTGCAAGAAGGAGAATTATTCCTTAATATGAAATAATTTCCAAAATTTTGTAAAACCACTACAAAAAAGCCGTACTTTCATGAAAGACATCTATGGTTATGGAAGGACTATTTAACAAAACCCAGTACATACTTTTAATGCGCTTGGTGTTGTACAGTTTTTGTGCCAACTCTTCTACTAGTTCATTAACAGCATCTCTGCATGGATCTATTTCATCCCTATTGAAAAATTTCTCCACGATGACGTACCCCTGGAAAATAAAAACAACTTTCAATCAAAATACGAAGTGATCTATAACAGGCGATAACGTTAAAATGGGGGGAAATCATGGCATTTCGAGACTTGTCTTCTTTTATTCCCTTTTCAAATTTGTAATGATATCGAAATAAAGTAACATTGAAATATTTTGTTTTAGAATATAATTATTATTTATCTAAGCATGAAATCTATAACAAAGTTTTCACCATTATGTTGACATATAACGTGTTATGGTCACTTCATTCTACAAATTACAGTTTTCGTAAAGCGCTTTTTTTTTTAAATCATGATTATGAATGTTTGGCGTATCAGATCAAAACTACCAAAATTGACAACCAAATCTAATTGAGTTCCGTGTAATGTTTATAAAATAATATTTTCATTTTGTACTTACATCTTCAAAGAATTGTTTAATTTCATCATCTGAGAGCTGTCCTAGTTTCTGAGTTGTAATTTTCGGTCTTGCATTCGAATTGAAATAATCCGGAAAAGTTTCCCCGGTATATCCGTGAGGGACTGTCGACGGCATGGTCTATATGAACTCAAAAAATGTGTTAAAGCACCTACTTAATGATACAAGTAATACTACTTTTAGTGGCCAAGGTCAAATATGTATCTGTTATCTTAATTATATACAAATTGATAAAGTTGCTTGTATAGATGATAACATATAGATAACATTTTTAAACAATTTAAAGGAAACAGAGGTGTTATTGTCCCTTGTTGCTGGCATAAGTCACTGTAACTATAAAAAAAATATAGTATGATTTAAAAGAAAACTTATTGTTAGGGTCACTAAGTGTCAAATTCATGTTAACCGATTTGAGTCAATTTCATATTAATTTATAACACTGAATGTAAAACATTTATTCAAAGTATAAAATAAACAATTTACAGGGCATGGGCTCGATAATATGCAACTTCGTTTTGTGTGTATTTTAGTCTAGACGCAATATAATTTACTATTGAGTTGTGGGCCTCCGAAAACCTCAGATGGTCACATAAGTGATAAAAACATAAACAAGGCTCCGTGTTGAAGACCGTACCTTGACCTATAATGGTTTACTTTTATAAATTATGATTTGGATGAAGATTTGTCTCATTGGCACTCATACCACATCTTCCTATATCTTTAAAGAGAATTGGACTCCTGCAATTTGATTTTTCTAGTTCTGTTTAATTTCATATTATAGATTAAAACTATATGTTAATCATCGTTTTACCTCCATAACAATGATGTTTTGTCGATCGAATCAGCCAATCAAATGATTTACCTAAAAAATGTTTCACTTTCAATGTTGACATACTTTACCTTAAAATAACTCAACACGCACAATGCATGCGTTATTAATCTCTAGCTAAGGAGTGAAATTGAAGTTCACATGAATACTGATCGAATGGGGTCGAATTATTCACTAGCAAGTGAATAATTCATCATTCGATGTTTTTAGCTTATTTTGACAAAATTGAACCATCTTGAGGGGGTCTCATTGGGGGGTTCTGATCCCCGGGATCCAGCTTACTCTTTTGTTAGATTCCCGTATCCCGCTTACACTATGTACATTTTTGTACGTAAGCAATTCTCATTCATTTGTAATTTACCGTGTCCCGCTATATTTCATTTCCCGTTTTCACGGCACAATAATTTGACTTTCACGTGTCACGCTTACAAAATATAGGCGATCCCGAGTCCCGCTTAGACCCCAATGAGACCCACTCTTGACAGCCGCTAAAAGCCAATTATTATTTCAATCTTTGCAAGTTTCATTAATGATTGAACAAAACAAATCATATTCTAAATTTGTATATATTTCTCGTAGCTAGTGCCCAATTTAAATTATATCAACTATCATACTTATTAGCTCACCTTGCCCAAAGGAAATGTGTTAACAGAAAACAAAGAGGTATCATGACCACATATTAAAACATAAACAGATATATATACGAACTGTGATGCATTATCATTGTATTTTTTATATAATGGTTTATGAAATATGTAATCACTTCATGCTAACTCACGGGAAAACAAAATAAACTAAAAGTGTGAGTGGTTTGACATTCATACATGTCAGGTAGAACCGGTCCTACTAAAAAGCGCCCGGGAGCGCCCGAGAGCGCCCGGGAAAAGAAAAAGCGCCCGGGGAAAAGAAAAAGCGCCCGGGGAAGGAAAATTAGCGCCCGGGAGAATAAAATAATAATATTATGTAACAAAAAAAATTTCCATAAAAAAAAATCATTGCTGGTTTTGTCCTTAATATAAATTGGGATATGTACAATGCTACATCTAAAGTGCCGGTTCTTGCACTTTTGCATTTTATAGATTTCAAAATTGTATATAAATAAGTTATTAAATATAAATGAGAGTATATAGAAGAATCATGAACGATATTGTCCTCGATCAAAACGTATATTTTGTTACTTAAAAATAATCAGTGCCTGAGGTCTAGTATTTTAGCAACTGCATGGTGAACACCTTTTTATGCAGATGCTGGTAAAGATATATGATATCTTTTTATAAAACTACCACAGGCTCTTGGGTATATGATACAGATTCTTTTTTTTTTTTTTTTTTTTTTTTGCTGATTAAAATATTCAATTTTCTATATTTATAATACATATCTATCACTTCTGTGCATGTCTCACCTAGTTTCGAGTGATTTAAACGACCCAGAGAAAATACCCAATTTTACTATCCATAAATCAGCAAAAAAAAGCAAAAAAAAATCTGTATCATATACCCAAGCGCCTGTGAAAACTACAACTGTTTTAATGGCAATGCTTATCAGGGTTTTAATGCTTAGTTTTAAATTTAAACAAAACTCCTGCTTTTTACCCCCTTGTTTTAACTACGGTACATGTATAGTACTGCTTTATTTGCTGATTTATTATGTGTAACTCTTTTAATTTTGATTAGATTAATATTTATCTGTGAAATTTAAGTGTTTTTTACATTTTTCATTTTGATATCGTTTTTGAAAAATATGTCTTACATTTTATAAATCTTCAGCATAAACTGTGATCAATTACTATCTGTCTTTCGAAATAGTAGGCCTATTCATATATTATTGTTAAAATTGAAGCATTTGTACTTGTTATTGTGTTTTATTAAAAATTTCTATTATCTTAATTTACAAATTACTTGTCTAAAATTTTAAAAAAATCAATGTGCATAACTTATTTCATGGCCGGACACAAAGTTGTCTCATGCCAATAAAATATCTATTTAATTTCCCCGGGCGCTATTTTTCTTCCCCGGGCGCTATTTTTTCGTCCCCGGGCGCTCTTTCTTCACCCGGGCGCTCCCGGGCGCATTTTAGTAGGACCCGGTAGAACGTACTTGGTCAGATCACAGAACATTTGTTTTGCCCTCCCCCTTTTCCGTATTCTTGGTATTTTTTTTATTTCTAGGTGTATATCTTAGATACCTTTAACACTATGTTACAATGTCGTATGAATACCAACAATACTAATTCATGCTTTTATTCCTCAGAAATTAATAAAATTACAAATCAGACGTGCGTTGTTTGTTTGAGTGACACGGAATAGACTTTCGTCTTTTCCGATGATGGGTATTATTATATTTTGAAAACAGATTATCTCCCTTCTACAGAAGAAAAGAAATGAACAGCTGAGCAATTACTGTTTTGAAAAATGACAGCATGGATATTTAGGACCTGTAACTCAGTTCTTCAAAAGCACTCCACATCCTGTGCACGGAAATATATTTTTCGGTCATTCAAGGTAGAAAAATGTACAATGTACATCTGTGAAAATAAAATAATTTATGCCTCCAACTTTAATAATTAGAAGTACTGAAACTACTACACATGTATATACACAGTCTTATAGTAGTCTCAGAGACGTATACGGATATATCTTTAATTTTTTCTAAAGGAGAATGCCTATGCTTGTAAAAATTGTGTCTGTCCTCATAAAAGAACTCTTGATTACTACATTTGATTTTCTCTTGGGTGCAAGTTCAGTAGAAAAGGATCATAATACATAGCCTTATCACCTATTTTCTTTTTTATTGCAGTCAATCTGACTGAGAGGGTCTCAATAAATAGTGCCAAGAAGAAGCAATTAAGAGACAAGGAAATAAATTGGCAACCAGAAGTATAATTTAGTGACAAGAAAACAAATTTAGGCTGAACATGGTGAAAAATATAAATATTTAACCCTTTCAACGCTACACAAAAAAATAGAAAAATGGCTGCTGCTGCTGCATTTTTTTTGTGTTCATTCATTAGAACAGTATATTCCTTTTCAGACTGCTGTATCTTTTTTATTATAAGAGATACAGAAAAGGTTATTGCATGAAAAATGCTCAGGAGAGTATGAACTGTAATGTTAGGCAGTTATTTCAGTAAAACTTTTATCAGGTTACCTTCATTTTCAGGTAATTAACAGGTAAAAGGTGTAATTTATTACATTTGTGTTGAATTTTGAATAAAAACTACTTTTAGTCTTCATCTATTTTGTTTTTTTATCTGCCATATAATAAATAAGACACCAATTGCTCGATTCCATAGCGTATTGCACCATACACAACGTATTATGTAATCATGGCACAAATCAGTGGCTCCGTCCTCAAAATTTTCAGTCAACCTCCGTTTTCCCCCCTTTTTCTACGTCTCTTAATGATCGATCAAATCATATTTCCCACACGAATTGAATGTAATAAACACATTGAGATTACAAGAAACCTTTTAACTAATCCTCGTCGTCAGTTTCGCCATAAAAATGCTGAAATATTTCCATATTTACAGCTTCGTTTCCGATTTCCGCCATTTGCATTTGTCAAAATATTTGTTTTTATTTTCCTTAAATTTTCCTTCTGCTGCATGATTTTACAATAAAAATTGCCGGGATTTCAAGCGCAAATGAGACCTTGCATATCCTCGATTCATACAAGGAAAAATTAGAGAGGACCCGAATGAAAACCCAATGGTTTAAGAGTCCTTATGAAAAATCTGTTGTCATCCTAGCATATGCCGCGAATAGCAGTGGCGGACGGCGTATGTCATCGCGGCATATGCCGTGTATAGCGTTGAAAGGGTTAATAATCATTCTAAATGAAAAAATATTTGAAACAATCATTAAGTTGTCTTTTTTTTATTAAATATACAACAATGTGAATTAAATTTGTTTTAATTTTTTTGGTAAAAAAGTTTCTTACTAAAAGAACACTATAATGTATTACAGTTTATTCCCTGGGGGTGCCATTTTGAACTCTTTATGTGTGAATCAATAAGTATGTAGAGATTATAAGATATATATATGTTACAGTAAATAGATGAAATTAGGAATTACATGTAATTACTAAACAATTCAGTAAATACCTGTAATTACTAGTCAATTTAGTAATTACATGTATTTACTGATTGGTTCAGTGATTACAGGTAATCACTGATTTATTTTGTCATTTTTACAGCTATTTACTAACTTGATATTTTTGTTTATATCTTTGACATAATTCAAAAACCCTGATTCTGTAAAAGTACTATTATAAAATTTAAAACATCAAACCATTGTAGGCCAGTGGCTGATTTTTTTACTCTTTGGTAGGGTTGTTGTCTCTTTGTCACATTTCCACTTTCAATTTTATTCGACACAATTTTGTTGTACACTCGTAAATGGAGTTTAACAATTCCATCGCACAAATGATGTTATTTAGAATCTATGTGGTTATGTAAGGGTAGAAGAAGATTGGTATTTTTATGGTAATGTAATTGACATTGTTGATGGGTTTTGTTACTCAAGACATGTAAGAGTACTGTTGATAATCATTTATAACGGTACTTTTTTGAAACACAGAAACACTGAGTTGAGCAACGTAGAAAAGCGGTAATTGTCTTGAAATCATAAGCATCATCTTAATATTTGAATATTTTCACGTACAGGAATTTGTTTAATAGATATAGGAAGATAAGTGCCAACGAGACAACTATCAATTCAAGTCACAATTTATCAGTAAACCGTTATTGGTCAACGTATTGTCTTCAACATGGAACCTTGGCTCACAATGAACATCAAGCTATAAAGGGCCGCAAAAATTAATAGTGTAAAACTATTCAAACGAGAAAACCAACGGTCTAATTTATGTAGAAAACGAGAAACACTTATAAACCACATCAACAAACGACAACTACTGAACATCAGATTCCTGACTTAGGTACCTTTGATAACTATTAGGACAGGTGCAACCAATTGCAGCCTGATAAAACGTTTGAATGGTACCAAACCTTCTCCCTTATCTGAAACAATAGTGTAACATCACAACATAGAAAGACACGCTATAAAGTATCAATTGGAATGAATACATATACATGTACAAGTAGCATTTTATGCTATGGCAGTCAGCAATAAGGCTTTCAAAAACTCCGAATACTGAAAGAGTCGAACAATGTACCACATATGCAAGGTTCTTAATATTAAAGCCTTGGTCAATTTTGATAGGCCTTTAGTCTAAATGCCAAGCCTTAATTATTAAGCTATTCGGTTGGAGAATCAAATATAACTAAAGACTAAGGAACATGAACCACACAGCAGTATGTGGGTGACAGTAGGTGCTGCTGATGGGTTAGCAGATCCTGCTCTACTTTTAGCACCGACTACCTAGGAATTATTTACTCCACCATTGTCTACACAGGAAAATGCATGTACCAAGTCAGAAATATTACGGTTTGTTTTCCATTCATTTGATATGTTTCAGCTTTTCAATTTACCAGTTGAAGGTGAAAGTTAGAGGACTTTCCGTCTCTAAATATCGTTTGAGTTCGGTATTTTAATTATTTTACTTTTAAGATAAAGGCCAACTGAAATTGCAAAAAGTAAAAAAAACATTTGACAAACAAAATCAATATATATTTAACCCTACAACATTCAAATTTTGAAAACTACATGAAAGTTATAATGCACTGGAATTCAAGGTTTTTGTTTTATAGATACAAGCAGATGTGGTATGAGCGCCAATGACACAGCTCTCTCTCCAAGTTACAATTTGCAAAAATAACCCATTATTGGTCAATGTACGGCCTTCAACACAGAGCATTGGCTCACAATGTTTTAATCATTTGCAGATCTTTTAGATTCAAGATCAAGTTAAATCTTTGATAGCTACGATCCCTAAACAAATTCTGGCAATTTTTTCAGGTTATTCTTGTTTTTGTTTTCAGATTGATCATCGTTTTGTTAGGTTGTGAGTTTAAAATGAAATTTGCTTGCTAAACAACTAAAGACTGCTGCGATAGTTCAGTTAATTGACACAGTTTCATATGTGTTTTTAAAAAAGATCTTTCAATAGAAAATGTACAGTACATGTATATGTTTAATTACGTATCACAGAAATAAAACATTTCCAAAAAAATCAAATAAATATTTTCAAATATGTTAATAAATTTAGCAAGGGTACATTATGTTTGTATTTAATTTTTAAACTGATATTATTGAATCAAATAATATTGTGCAGATGAGCATAATTTGCTTACAGTAGTACACGAATAGACGAATAAATGTCATTGTCAACGGTTAGTAAATAGCTGTAAAATTTCGTTTTAAAGTTAGTAATTACTGGTAAATACTGGGCAGTTTCAGGAATTACATGTATTTACTAAGTGCATCAGGAATTACATGTAATCCCTAAATTTTAGTGATTACATGTAATTCCTAATTTCACCTATTTACTGTAACATATACATAGAAATACATGACACATTTTTTTTTCTGTCTTTGTAATATTTAGCAGGATTAAAGGTTCAAATACATTTGTTCATTGTGTATTTACAATTATTAATAAAAAAAAATAAAAAAATAAAGGTATACAAGAACATTTGGATATAAAAAAAGGAGGTGTCAATTTACTTGGGGGTTTTTTCTTCAATTTTTAACTGCCATTTTTCTCTATTTTATTATGGACACTTAGTATATAATCAGGATCTATATGAAATTTTACAAGAATATTAAATACCACAAAAACAAGGTTGGGATTGATTTGGTGGATATTTATCCCTAACATGCAGGAATTAGGGACAAAAAAAAGGGGCCAAAATAAGCATTTTTTAGTTTTCAGAAAATATCTTGTGTTTAAGTGTATGGATATCTCTAAAATTGGACTATAAGCTTCCATGCTACAAAGAGAAGGCTGTGATTGAGTTTGGGGGTAGTTACTCCAAGGGGAGGGAGAGGGGTAAAAAAGAATGGGGCAGGGATTTTTTTCTACAAAATTTTTAGAAAAGTTTCAAGAAGAAATCGTCACAGAACTGCCCAATAGATTTTTAAGATCTTTGACCACATTTATTTTGTGTCAGAAACCTATATTAATATGTTTAAATTTGATCACAATCCAAATTCACACAGTATCAAGCTTTAATATGGTGTCCAAGCCCTATCTATTCATGGTTCAATCTCTGCGGTTGTATCAGAGAGGGACGAAAGATACCAAAGGGACAGTCAAACTCATAAATCTAAAACAAACTGACAACGCCATGGCTAAAAATGAAAAAGACAAACAAAAAACAGCACACACGACACAACATAGAAAACTATAGAATAAACAACACGAACCCCACCAAAAAACTAGGGGTGATCTCAGGTGCTCCGGAAGGGTAAGCACCTGAGAAGCATTTTATTTAGTATACAATTGCAAAGACAAATTATTATCTTGTTTTTTTCGCTACTACAATGTAGCTTTATATAACTGCTACAAATGTGTCATGACTGTAAGTGAAAGTTCTGTGTCATCTTTCATTTTAGTTCTAGAAATTAACCATTTAGTTCCATATAATCATATTATATTAAAAATGTAAAAGTTTTTGATGTTTGCAAAAAAATATATGTGTTAAAACATAAAAAGAAATCTAAACCAATGTTCATACAATATTTACACATAGATCATTCACAATTGACACAGTGACTGTAAGCAGCTGCCATTCTCCAGGCTTGACATAGGCATTTTTCAATAGTAAGGCTATTATCATGTTTGTGTAGCTTCCCCCACTTGTATGACTTGATCAAATAGTTTAGATTTTAGAATACAATGTATGAATGTCAAGGGTCCAACTATTATTTGAGATATTTTTTCATTTTTTTGTGGGGTTGGGGATGGAAGGGAGTGGGTACCATTGTGCAGTAAAAGACTACATCTACAAGTACAATCAAGTATAAAATGTCAACTTTGGTATGAGAGAAAATGACTTTATAGGAAGGGTGACCTTTGAATTGAGGCTTTAAATGCATAGGTATTACTAGAGATGACAAAAAGGTGATCTTTGACTTGTGAAAGGTTTGACTGTAGTGAAATGTAACTTTTAAATTTTTAGTTCATAACCAAAAATGTTGTTTTTTTTTTTTCAGATTGGAGAAAAGTTACCAATAGTGTCTGTGTATGAAGATACCCCTGAAAAGAAAGTGAATCTCCAAGAATTGTTTAAAAATAAAAGAGGTGTATTGTTTTCGGTAGTTGGTGCATTTACACCTGGGTGTACAACGGTAATATCATATATTATAAAAGCAATAACACATGCATTTGTACACCCCTATTTATGAATTCTTTTAAATATAAATAATATATAACCAATAGGTAGATACATGTTTAACCAATATTACTTGCAATGTAAAATATCTATTTTTGAATTTTACAAGAAGTTGCAAAAGCATTTTCTTTTATATCTATATTTGTTTAATATCTTATTATAAATCAGTGGTAAGTTTCCATGTAGTACATTTTGTACCTCCTTGACCTTCAATAGTTTCATGTTATTGTTCAGTCATCATCATAAGCAGGTGAAAATTTCAAGTGTGTTCCTTTTTTATTTAACATAAGCAACCTATGAGTCAGTTCTGCTATTTGGATATTTATTGACAGTCATCTTTGTTTTATATTATATTTTTGGATTTACTTTGCAGGCACATCTTCCAGAATATCTTGAAAACTTTGACAGATTTAAGGTAAATTTTATTTTTTTATATTCATAGAAAAATAGATATTCATTGAAAATATGCACATGAAAAATAGGAGTAAAAATGGGTATTTCTCAGATAACTTGTATTGTAAAGCTACAATAACATGTGATCAGCATACAAGTTTGATAGACAATTCATTATTCTATTGCCTTTCAGAAAAAAATATTTTTAGAATACATTTTTCAAAGTTTACAAACAAATGAAACTTGACAGAACTAATTCATACCATGTAAGGTGTACGTTTGTCTGGCAAGGTTAATGTTACCTTGACCATATTTTCATGGTTTATTGGTCAATTAAGATTTTGTGATTTGATCTGTTTCTCAGTTACTACATTTATTAGATATAGGACCACTATATTTGGTGTTTTGAAAGATTGAAGGGTGTACATATTTGTCTGGCATACTTCATCTGACTGTGACCTCATTTTCATGGATCATTGATAATAATAAATTTATGTGATACTTGTGGTAAAACCTTCATATTACAGATTGTCAACACCAATTCAAATCATAAGTAAAACAGGCGTGGAATTGTTGTATGTGAACTCTTTTTAAAATTAACATGATAGAAAATGTATGATTTGTATTTTGTAGGAGGAAGGATATGATTTGATATGCTGTATTTCTGTTAATGACCCATTTGTAATGTCAGCTTGGGGAAAACAGGTCATGGCTGAAGGAAAGGTAAATGAACTTCTAATATGTAATTGCCTTTTTCATTCAGAGAGTTTCAGTAAATTTGGGCTTTATATCATAGTTTCTCATACTGGACTTCAGAGTCTTGTACTTTTACCTTTGAGAACAGTTCATCAAAACTCAAGGTTATCATGAATTGTTTGAGATGTTAAAAAAAAAATGTCATTTGAAATTTTGCCATATTAAATCTTCCTCTTCATTCACAATTTTGAAAACCTAAAATCTTAGCATGTATCTTTTAATTATTTCTATGAAAGTAAACTACTTTTGGCAATATTTCCAATATTTAAGCCAAGGAAAGGCCTAAGAACACCTCCATCTTTTGTCTATTAGTATATGTGTCAATTGAAGTTTAGATTTGAGCTGTTGTAGTGTGACAACTTTTGACATATTTGGTAGGAGTATGTAAGTAAGTATTGTATTAAAGTATGTGACCTCAGACAGTTCTTTTTTTATTTCAGATTACAATGTTGGCAGATCCTAAAGCAGAGTTCACTAAAGCTATGAATATGGATTTGGATTGTACTAAACTACTAGGGAATGTTAGATCTAAAAGGCAAGAAATGATTATAAAACTAAAGACTCTAAGGAGCCTGTATTACTATAAAATAGGGTATATTTTCCCTATTTTTAGAATGCCAATCTTTCACCTAATAAATCCTATTCACTAAATTTCATTATTAGAATTGCAGATTTAGATGTGGGGCCTTAGTAGCAGAGTTGTCTGAGTTTTCCAACAACTATATCACTAGCCTGTCAACACTTAGGTTGTAAGTTAGAAACCTGCAAGTGGCAGTTGTGCTCAACTACAATCTTAATTGACTAGTATTGTCAGTTTTCCCGCCGAAGCAAATTTTGTCTCTGTAAAACTTGATTTTCATCAATGTTGAATTGTTAGTTAAAAGATAACGTCAATGTGTTAAATGACAACTTTTCTAAATTTTGGGAAAACATTTCAGCTGAATTTTTATACGACCGCAAAATTTGAAAAATTTTTCGTCGTATATTGCTATCACGTTGGCGTCTGCGTCGTCGTCGTCGTCCGAATACTTTTAGTTTTCACACTCTAACTTTAGTAAAAGTGAATGGAAATCTATGAAATTTTAACACAAGGTTTATGACCACAAAAGGAAGGTTGGTATTGATTTTGGGAGTTTTGGTCCCAACATTTTAGGAATTAGGGGCCAAAAAGGGCCCAAATAAGCATTTTCTTGGTTTTCGCACTATAACTTTAGTTTAAGTTAATAGAAATCTATGAAATTTTGACACAAGGTTTATGACCACAAAAGAACGGTTGGGATTGATTTTGGGAGTTTTGGTTTCAACAGTTTAGGAATTAGGGGCCAAAAAAGGGCCCAAATAAGCATTATTCTTGGTTTTCACATATATAACTTTAGTTTAAGTAAATAGAAATCAATGAAATTTAAACACAATGTTAATGACTACAAAAGGAAGGTTGTTATTGATTTTGGGAGTTTAGGTCCCAACAGTTTAGGAATTAGGGGCCAAAAAGGGACCCAAATAAGCATTTTTCTTGGTTTTCGCACCATAACGTTAGTATAAGTAAATAGAAATCTATGAAATTTAAACACAAGGTTTATGACCATAAAAGGAAGGTTGGTATTGATTTTGGGAGTTTTGGTCCCAACAGAATAAGGGGCCCAAAGGGTCCAAAATTAAACTTTGTTTGATTTCATCAAAATTGAATAATTGGGGTTCTTTGATATGCCGAATCTAACTATGTAGATTCTTAATTTTTGGTCCCGTTTTCAAATTGGTCTACATTAAGGTCCACAGGGTCCAAAATTAAACTTAGTTTGATTTTAACAAAAATTGAATCCTTGGGGTTCTTTGATATGCTGAATTTAAAAATGTACTTAGATTTTTAATTATTGGCCTAGTTTTCAAGTTGGTCCAAATGGGGGTCCAAAATTAAACTTTGTTTGATTTCATCAAAAATTGAATAAATGGGTTCTTTGATATGCCAAATCTAACTGTGTATGTAGATTCTTAATTTTTGGTCCAGTTTTCAAATTGGTCTACATTAAGGTTCAAAGGGTCCAAAATTTTTGATTTTAACAAAAATTAAATTCTTGGGCTTATTTGATATGCTTTATCTAAATATGTACTTTGATTTTTGATTATGGGCCCAGTTTTCAAGTTGGTCCAAATCAGGATTCCATATCAAGTATTGTGCAATAGCAAGAAATTTTCAATTGCACAGTATTGCACAATAGCAAGAAATATCTAATTGCACAATATTGTGCAATAGCAATTAATTTTCAATTGGAGTTATCTTTCTTTGTATAGAATAGTAGTTGATAATATATGTTGGAAATTTGCCAGACATGACTATGATGTCATTTTCTATTTTTATTTGCCAATAACTTTATGTAAATAACTACATTGGAAATTTGCCAATATAAAATGTTGCTGATGAAGCTTTTTTTCCTTATCTTATCTAAAATGTTTTTAGATAATGTATGTTGGACATTTGCCAGACATGACTATGATGTCATTTTCTATTTTTATTTGCCAATAACTTTATGTAAATAACTTCATTGGAAATTTGCCAATATAAAATGTTGCGGATGAAGTTTTTTTTATTGTTTTATACAATAAACAATGTATATTCACTTTTACTACCAACCAATCTTTACCATTCAGTGATAACAAGCACTTTATTTTACATTTTAATATTTTATGATGTATTTAAAAGAGTAGTTATTGTTGCAAACTCCATTAGAAATTTGAATTGATATCAGTTTTGGAAAAAGGGAAATGGGGATGTGAAAAAAAGGGGGGGGGTTTAAATTTTTCTCATTTCAGATTTCATAAATAAAAAGAAAATTTCTTCAAACATTTTTTTGAGAGGATTAATATTCAACAGCATAGTGAATTGCTCAAAGGCAAAAAAAAAAAAGTTCATTAGACCACATTCATTCTGTGTCAGAAACCTATGCTGTGTCAACTATTTAATTTTAGATTTAAAAAGTTTGAAGAAGAAATCTTTAATTGATTTGTAAAATCTTGACATTTGTTTTGTGTAAAAAAAAACCATGTAATGTCAAAAATTTGATCACAATCCAAATTCAGAGCTGTATCACGCTTGAATGTTTTGTCCATACTTGCCCCAACTGTTCAGGGTTCGACCTCTGCGGTCGTATAAAGCTGTGCCCTGCGGAGCACCTGGTTACTTATATTATATTATATTTTACCCAAGTGAAATTTCCAATATAAATATTTTTGCCATATTTATTTGTTTGTGTAGTTTAAGAGAAGATGTAGTATTCTAAAAGAGCTAATAGTTATAGAACAGTAATATAGTATTCAATAATCAGTCAACTTTGTTTTTTTACAGGTACTGTCTGATAATTGAAGATGGTGTTATCAAAAGTATTATGACAGAACCTAACCATACAGGACTGGCTTGTTTATTGTGCATAAAAAACTTTAGTAAAGGAACCAGGATAAATACAGAACATGGTACTACAAGATAATATTGATGTATTTCCAAATAATTCAGAAAAACAATGCAGGGATTTACTATGCAGGAATATTAGGTGCTACATTGTATTGATCATTAGACAGTTTATTCAGGCTTAATATGCAGTGACAGTGCAGATTAACAACATTTTTAGATCAACACTGTCTTTACATACTAGTCAATATGTTTCTACAAATACCAATAGCAAAGTTTTACCACCCTCCTTTTTATTGATCCCTAGTTACCCCGTTTTAAAAATCCTGGATCCCCCTCTGAATAGTTTTTTCCTTATCTAGTCTTACACTTGGGTTATTACACACAATATAGGAGTATAATATTAGTAGAAGCAAATTTATGTTGCACACAATTGTAAATGTTCTACACATTGCTGTACATAAAAAAAATGGCTGCATTTTTCTTGGCAGCTACAAAACACGAATTCCTGATTTTTTGTACTAAATTTATGTCTTAATAAGTCTAAGCTAAACCATTTGCTTATCTAATTTCTGTTGTCCGCTTCCAAATTGTTTGGTATGTATGTGTATTCCTTTCTTTTTTTACTCAAAAGCAAAAGTTGGGTTATAAATAGTGGGCAGTTTTGTATGGTAAACAATAAAGTCAAGATTTTGAAGTATAATTGCTTACAATTTCTTTTTATATTAAATCAATAAGTGTAATATATACAGAATAATTATGAATTGTTATTAGTTTAAATTAACTTTTGATAAAAATGTTGTAAGCATTTTTCTTTTATGTTTATCATGTCATGTATATAGGGAAAGGTATCATATGAATGATTTTTTTAACTTAATTATAGGAATAATGTGTGTATTGTACAGGGAAAAGTATAAATTCTGTTAATCATGTTAATTTTTTTTCTAACTGATCAAAATAATGATTACTGTCTCACTTTTGGATACTAGATTTCACAGTAGAAGTTTCTGTAGAACATTTGATTATTTATAATGTAATAGATCATTTTTACCCTGGTATCAAAGCTATTTTAAAGAGGTGATTTTTTTCAGATGTGTTTATCAATATACAAAATGGTAAAATATGGTGTTGTGTTATTTGTTTAATAAGTGATAGTATATGTTTTTAAGACAATGATAAACAGATGACATTTGTATAAGTAAATAGTATAATAAAATGATACAAACTCATTACAAGAGAATTATTCTTACTAATGCATTATCCTGCTTAGGCTGTCAAAACTTTTGGTGTTTAGCAATTCTGATGTAAGTTAAGAAAAAGACATCAAACAAGGAATTATTTGAATATATAGTATCTTTTTTTAATTCCTGACAATTGATAAGAAATGTATGATAAATACTTATTCAACTTGATAGGGTTAACCACCTGCACATGGCTAAGGTTCAAATAACTTTCACTGATATTTCAGTATAAACCAACTATTAAACCTGCCTTAGTCATAGAATGTAATCTGCTCGTGGTGTGGTGCATTTAAGTCTGATTTTAATGGACAAGGATTGTCCGTTTTCATGCAGTCATTGTTCTCTCTTGGCGCTCAGCTTTCTTCACCAACAGAAATATCAACAATTATATAGGTAAGGTTGCTGAAAGAGGTGTAAAATAGCATCAACAAAACATCAATAGTATGAATTTTAAGCACAACCTTGCCTTAGAGGCCAAGTAAGCATTTGCCATCAATTGGTGTCTGTTGTGGACTGTAGTTTACTTTTTCAAAGATCTTTTATTAAACTTTTGATTAATTTAAGGATGTATTCTTCCGATGTTTCAGCCTCGTTGAAATCTTGTTCTGGAATTATTTCCAAAATATGTGATACAAGTGGAATATTTCAATGAATTTAAAAAATGTTATAATCAAACATAACTCTGTGAAAAAAATGTGTTTTTACAATAAGTAGTTTTTGAGTAATCAATTTTTCAAATTTTATTACCTATCAAGTTGGTCTTTTTAGCCAAAATTTTGAGAAAATCGGTGAGGGATACAAGAAATAATTTAACCATAAACATGTACATTCCATATCCCTTTTTTCTTTTCAAATTTCTTAGATATGTATTTTTTCGATCATTCATAACAAAGAAATTGAAAAAATATGCTTTTTGTTCTTAAAACAGAGAAAAATAACAAATTTACAAAATTGACGGCATGGTAAATTTGACACAAAAAAGCATCAAAATATGATAGATAAAGGCAATAGCAGTATACCGCTGTTCAAAATTCATAAATCTATTGAGAAAAAACAAATCCAGGTTACAAACTAAAACTGAGGGAAACACATCCAATATAAGAGAAGAACTACGACACAACAGAAACACAACATTAAAATGTAACACACAGAGAAACGAACTATAATATAACAATTGCCATTGACCTGACTTGGTACAGGACATTTTAATAAAAACAAATGGTGGGTTGAACCTGGTTTTGTGGCATGCGAAACCTCCCACTTTTATGACAATGTTAAATATAATATTAAAATGACAACATTATACGATATGACAATACAAATAAATGGGATAACATATAGGACAGAGAAACACAAGAATAATAGCTAACAAAAGGTGCCAGGTTTAAAATTTAATACGCCAGACGCGCATTTCGTTCAAACAAGACTAACCAGTGACCCTCTGAGTAGTTTTTGAGTAATCAATTTTTCAAATGTTATTACCAATCAAGTCAGTCTTTGTAGCCAAAATTAAAAAAATTATAAAAATTAATGAAACGTGCGTCTGGCGTATTTTTTTACTTCCAAATGGCCGTAGCTATAAAAGAAGTGCACCACCATATGATTTTTTCTTCACCAATTATTCTTTTACAGTCTTATAAACCCAAAAATCAGGTTTAGAAAGAAAGTTTAATATCTTGAATTTTTTGGCTCCTCAGAGATGTACATCCTTAAACTAAAGGTGATGTGAACTATTGTTTGAAAATCTAGTATTTTAAAATTTGTAAGAATGCACAAATTGTCATGATCTATCTTCTTCCTGTTTACAGTACACCAGTGACTTCTTTATTGGGCTTAAGTGTTGAATGTTTTTGACGAATATTCATGGTTTTGTCTATTATATCTGATATTTTAGATAGGTAGACATTGTTCTAATATGATCAGCTTTACAAGATCTACAAAAATGTCAATATGATAGAAACCATTTGAGTATGGAGTAATAACCCAAAAATGGCTATTGTTCACTAATTTTTTGGTTTTTATACGACCGCAAAAATTTTAATTTTTTGGTCGTATATTGCTATCACGTTGGCGTCGTCGTCTGCGTCGTCGTCGTCCGTATACTTTTAGTTTTCGCACCCTAACTTTAGTAAAAGTGAATAGAAATCAATGAAATTTTAACACAAGGTTTATGACCACAAAAGGAAGGTTGGGATTGATTTTGGGAGTTTTGGTCCCAGCATTTTAGGCATTAGGGGCCAAAAAGGGCCCAAATAAGCATTTTCTTGGTTTTTGCACTATAACTTTAGTTTAAGTGAATAGAAATCTATGAAATTTTGACAAGAGGTTTATGACCACAAAAGGGAGGTTGGGATTGATTTTGGGAGTTTTGGTTCCAACAGTTTAGGAATTAAGGGCCAAAAAAGGGCCCAAATAAGCATTATTCTTGGTTTTCGCACAATAACTTTAGTATAAGTAAATAGAAATCAATGAAATTTTAACACACGGTTTATGACCACAAAAGGAAGGTTGGGATTGATTGTTGGAGTTGAGGTCACAACAGTTTATGAATTAGGGGCCAAAAAGGGGCCCAAATAAGCATTATTTTTGGTTTTTGCACCATAACTTTAGTATAAGTAAATAGAAATCTATGAAATTTAAACACAAGGTTTATGACCATAAAAAGAAGGTTGGGTTTGATTTTGGGAGTTTTGGTCCTAACAGTTTAGGAATAAGGGGCCCAAAGGGTCCAAAATTGAACTTTGTTTGATTTCATTAAAAATTGAATAATTGGGGTTCTTTGAAATGCAGAATCTAACTATGTATGTAGATTCTTAATTTTTGGTCCTGTTTTGAAATTGGTCTACATTAAGGTCCAAAGGGTCCAAAATTCTTAGTTTGATTTTAACAAAAATTGAATCCTTGGGGTTCTTTGATATGCTGAATTTAAAAATGTACTTAGATTTTTAATTATTGGCCTAGTTTTCAAGTTGGTCCAAATGGGGGTCCAAAATTAAACTTTGTTTGATTTCATCAAAAATTGAATAAATGGGTTCTTTGATATGCCAAATCTAACTGTGTATGTAGATTCTTAATTTTTGGTCCAGTTTTCAAATTGGTCTACATTAAGGTTCAAAGGGTCCAAAATTTTTGATTTTAACAAAAATTAAATTCTTGGGCTTATTTGATATGCTTTATCTAAATATGTACTTTGATTTTTGATTATGGGCCCAGTTTTCAAGTTGGTCCAAATCAGGATTCCATATCAAGTATTGTGCAATAGCAAGAAATTTTCAATTGCACAGTATTGCACAATAGCAAGAAATATCTAATTGCACAATATTGTGCAATAGCAATTAATTTTCAATTGGAGTTATCTTTCTTTGTATAGAATAGTAGTTGATAATATATGTTGGAAATTTGCCAGACATGACTATGATGTCATTTTCTATTTTTATTTGCCAATAACTTTATGTAAATAACTACATTGGAAATTTGCAAATATAAAATGTTGCTGATGAAGCTTTTTTTCCTTATCTTATCTAAAATGTTTTTAGATAATGTATGTTGGACATTTGCCAGACATGACTATGATGTCATTTTCTATTTTTATTTGCCAATAACTTTATGTAAATAACTTCATTGGAAATTTGCCAATATAAAATGTTGCTGATGAAGCTTTTTTTCCTTATCTTATCTAAAATGTTTTTAGATAATGTATGTTGGACATTTGCCAGACATGACTATGATGTCATTTTCTATTTTTATTTGCCAATAACTTTATGTAAATAACTTCATTGGAATTTTTTTATTGTTTTATACAATAAACAATGTATATTCACTTTTACTACCAACCAATCTTTACCATTCAATGATAACAAGCACTTTATTTTACATTTTAATATTTTATGATATATTTAAAAGAGTAGTTATTGTTGCAAACTCTATTAGAAATTTGAATTGATATCAGTTTTGGAAAAAGGGAAACGGGGATGTGAAAAAAAAGGGGGGGTTTAAATTTTTCTCATTTCAGATTTCATAAATAAAAACAAAATTTCTTCAAACATTTTTTTGAGAGGATTAATATTCAACAGCATAGTGAATTGCTCAAAGGCAAAAAAACCTTTTAAGTTCATTAGACCACATTCATTCTTTGTCAGAAACCTATGCTGTGTCAACTATTTAATTTTAGATTTAAAAAGTTTGAAGAAGAAATCTTTAATTGATTTGTAAAATCTTGACATTTGTTTTGTGTAAAAAAAAACCCATGTAATGTCAAAAATTTGATCACAATCCAAATTCAGAGCTGTATCACGCTTGAATGTTTTGTCCATACTTGCCCCAACTGTTCAGGGTTCGACCTCTGCGGTCGTATAAAGCTGCGCCCTGCGGAGCACCTGGTACCCATTATCTTGAAAACTACAATAGATTGGTAGAAACTGCAAAAAACCTGAAATAACGATTTTTGACTAATTCACTTGTCTTTCACTAATAGTTCGTGTCTATGTATGTTGCATATTCGTTTGTTTTTGTTGCACTTAAGTGTTCTGTTGTTTCGGTTGTTTTCTTCTTATAGTTGACATGTTTTCCTCGGTTTTAGTTAATATAAACCCAAATTTGTTTTCTCTCAATCGATTTATGAATTTTGAACATCCGTATACTACTATTGCCTTTATTTTTTATATTTGATGTCCTTCGTGGTTTTATCGGCTCTTCAACTTTTGTATAAGGTTTTGAATTTAAAATGTCTTTGCCTCGAGCATTATTGAAGAGAAATTATTTGTCGAATTCGCATCTGGTGCAGTACAACTACCATCATTGTCGATACTTCTGCAGGTGGCCTTATAATATTTGCGAACATCACTAGCCAAGTTACCGTGGCATGCAGTACTTCGTTATTGACATGAAAATACAGGTAGTATTTGATTGACATTAGCTGACACATCTGCATGCAAAGCTCTGGTTCAGAATCTAGATTTTCCTATATTTTATTCCTTCTTGGTTGTATCAGCTTTTCAATGTTTATAGAAAACAATATATACAAACAGGCACCAGAAAGTTACAAACCAGTATCGGTAACATCTGTGCCGTGTCATCTTTGCTAGCCAAGGGTTACGATCCACTCCCGTGGAGAGAACGGGAGTGGATCGTTGCCCTTGGCTAGCGAAGATGGTGCCGTGTAAAATACTAGAAAACATCATCTGTAAACACATGCTAAACCACCTAGACAAGCACTGTGTACTAACATCACTCAACCGTGGATTCAGATCCGAGTATTTACTGAGCTACTAGTCACACTGCACGACTACATGAAATCACACGATGCTTGTAACCAAGTTGGTGTTGCTATCCAGGACTTTTCAAACGCATTTGAAACCGTAACACACATCAAACTATTTCACCAACTAGATAAATATGGTGTGAGAAGACCACTGAATAAATGGCTTGAAATGTTTCTCACTCAAAAAAATATGAAGGTTGTCATTGATCATGGAGAGGAATCTGAAGAAGCTACAGGGGACTCAGGACTTCCTCTATTATATCAAAGACCTGCCAGATGCAGTAAAATCAACCGTTTGACTATTTGCTGATAATTGTCTGCTATACAGAAATATAAAACACAACATGACCACACTCTATTACATTAAGATCTGGTAAGCCTAGACATATGGGCCAAAGACTGTGGTATGCGCTTTAACGCAAAAAAATGTAACATCCTGAGCATTAAGAACAAAAGCCAAAAAATATATAAAGATCGTCGGACACATACTCCAACAAGTCCAAAAACGATCCATACTTGAGGCTACAGATATCAGGAGGTCTAAAATGGACCACCCACATTCAAATGTAGCCAATAAAGCCATTCGACACTGGGATTTCTAAGACTGCAAGAAAACAGCATACATCTCAATGTTAAGATCTACGATGGAATATGGGACAATTGAATGGGACTCATATACAACAAACAGCATCAACCAATTAGAAAGGATCCAAAGAAGAGCAGCACGATTCATCATAGGGGATTATAAATCAAGAGAAGAAGAATCGATCACTAAAATGCTAACAGTACTGGAACTAGAAAACCTGCAGTCCAGAAGAAAAAGCCAATGACTTTTATTTCTGTACAAAGTGTTTGAGGGATTGGTCCAATCTATCAAACCTGGCGAATTTTTTTGGTAAAAAGCAAAACCAAAAGAATCATCAAGCCGACATGCTATGTAGACTTTAAAAGCACTAAGATAGTAAACAACTCTGTTAAGAAAAACTCAAAGGCAATTGAAACAACAAACTGCAAATCTGAGCAATTTAAGAACTCATTCTTCATCAAAACTGATTCTTTGGAACCTACATGAAGAAGATATAGTAAGCGCCGAGTCAGTTGAGAGCTTCAAAACAGCGCACTCTCTCGTCCAGATTCCAAATTGATACTTTCGACGTAACGACACAGATATATTTTAAAACATTTTGGCCTCGAGCATAAAAAGCAGCGAAATACGCACCTGGTTCCGTAAAATTGGTACTGTTAATGTTTTTGTTACCACTGGGAAGATATCTCTGCTAGTAAACTCTAAGTCGCCAATGATACCAACATCCTAGTATCCAGCTCTGCAGTAGTGGAATGCAAAAACGGAGTTTCATCGTTTGCCGTTGAAATAAAGGAATGTAAGAACTACCTCATGAAAAGCTGTTTCCTAGGTTCCTATTTGGTGTAACTTAATGTTCTGTTGTCGATAGTCTAAAGGTGCATCTGTTTCAGTTAACATGGCAAAATTGTTGCGCTAATGGAACTACTATCACTGGGTCGATATGTCTGCTGGAGGGTGTATAGTCCCGGCGAGTATCACCAGCTCATTAGTCAGGACTTCGCAAATGCCATTAAAATACGGACACTTTACTGTCTGCAATTTACTCATGTGAACATTTGAAAATTTGTTTAAATTTAAAAATACATCCCTCGTGCAAATTAAGCTACCATTCATTGTTCGGATCTAGCTTTCTTTCGACAGTTCGTTTTGGTTTCAGAATTTCTTCAACGTTTGTATTTGGTTTTTAATTGTTAACTATCGTGACCAGGAACATCACTGAAGCGACATTAATTGTCAAAATGCGCATCTGATGTACATAGTAAAATTGGTACTCCTAATATAAAAATAATTAAGTCGATATCTCAGCTGGTGGCTTTCTTGTCCAGATGAGTAGCACAAGGCATGTACCCAGCACTTCGTTAATGGTCTTTAAACGAATACTATTCTTGGTTGAAATTTTTAAAGTTTGAATGTTAATCTTAAAAGAAATATATCATGAGTCCCTCGTGCAAAACTTCGATTCCATGTCCGGATTGGTCTTTCCTTCAGGCCCTTTTTGGTTTTTTCACCGTGGTGTCCTCGATGGTTGTCATTGAATAGACAGTATAATAGTTGTCGAAATGGCATTTTCCGTATCTACTGCAGTAATAATTGTACCGTTAATGTTAATACTACCACTGGGTCGATACTTTAGCTGGTGGGCTGTTATAGTCCCTTGGGCTATCAACAGCCTAGCTAGTAGCCATTACTATATACTTTTACTTGCATGCAAATTCGATTCGATTTAAGTTTGCCAGTATAATGATTTTAAAATCATTTTATATTATATTGGGGCCTTTTTATACTGAGCTGACTGTGCGGTATGGGCTTTGCTATTTGTTAAATGCCGTTCGGTGATCTATAATAGCTGTTAACTTCTATGCCATTTGGTCTCTGGTAGAGAATTGTCTCATTTGCAATCATACAGGCGCGGATCCAGAGGGGGGGGGGGGGGGGTTCCGGGGGTTGGAACCCCCCTTTTTTTGGTCGATCAATGCATTTGAATGGGGACATGTAATTGGAACCCCCCCCCCCCCCTTTGTCCTGGGTTAGGAACCCCCCTTTTTTAAATGGCTGGATCCGCCCCTGTCATATCCCATCTTCTTATTTAAATTATATATTTACATGGGCGCATTACGTTTGCGCGTATTTGGGGATTAAAATATTTTACGTTTGCGCGCATTTATCATACAGGACAACTCTGGAAAAAAGGTAATATAAATAAAAAGAATAAAAAAATATAAATGATTATAAATGTAATGGTAATGCGCGGAAACGTAATGTACCGATTTACAAGGTATATTTAGTCCCCGAGGCTATCGCCAGTCTATGTAAAACGAAGTACTGCCATGTAAATAAGGACATTGTTAGATTGAAACAGAGACATATTTTGAAAGTAAACTCATCATAGATACCAGGATTAAATTTTGTCTCTATGCCTAACGCGCGTTTCGTCTGCAAAAGACTCATCAGTGACGCTCGAATCCAAAAAGTTAGAAAGGCCAAATGAAGTACGAAGTTAAAGTGCATTGAGGACCAAAATTCTTAAAAGTTTGCCAAATACACCTAAGGTAATCTATTCCTGAGGTAGAAAAGCCTTAGTATTTCAAAAATTCAAAAGTTTTGTAAACAGTTTATTTATAAATATGACCATATCAATGATAATTTATGTCAGCACAGAAGTGCGGACTACTGAGCTGCATGGTGATACCCTCTGGGAATTAAAACTCCACCAGCAGTGGCATCGACCAAGTGGTTGTAAATAAACTCATCATAGATACCAGGATTAAATTTTGTCTTAACGCCAGACGCGCGTTTCGTCTACAAAAGACTCATCAGTGACGCTCGAATCAAAAAAAGTAAGAAAGGCCAAATGAAGTACGAAGTTGAAGCTAGTGCATTGAGGACCAAAATTCCTAAAAGTTTTGCCAAATACACCTAAGGTAATCTACTCCTGAGGTAGAAAAGCCTTATAGTATCTCAAAAATTCAAAAGTTTTGTAAACAGGTAATTTATAAATATGACTATATCAATGATAATTCATGTCAGCACAGATTTGTTGTTATATATTATTTTGAAAATTATTTTGAGTTAAAAAAAAGATATATCTCCCCTGAGACTACTATAACACTGTGTTATAGTAGTCTCAGATCTCCCTCACGCAAATCTACGATTCCTTGTCTGCCTTTCTTCAGCTTTATGTCATTTTGGTTTTATTAGATATTCAAGTGGGTTTTGGATTTTCTCGATTCTGTTTGCCGGTCTCGAGCATGCATCACCGAAGGATCATTTATTGACGTGAATGCGCATCCAGTACAGTAAAATAAATACTGTTAATGATATTTCACAAGTTGTATAATTTTACTACTGTTATTGTCGAATATGATATTACAAATATTTTCCATATAAACAAGCAATAGTGATAGTGAAGAGGAATCTAATGTTATTTCTAGTATATTTATCGCGGCCAGTCAAACACAGAGAAACACGTTGGTAATCGAGATAAATAGAGCATTAAAAAAAAACTTAATTGGGAAAAATTGCCAGTGTCCTGTCCCCAAGCACCTGTGTGCTAACTGGCTATCTTTTATCACTATCGGCTTTTCATAGAATTTTTTGTTGTTGTTGATTTTTTTTATGGTTATTATTATCTCATTCTTTATTCTAGGTCTTCTAGTCCAAGCAAATTTGATTCAAGTTTTGTTGAAATAACCATACCCGGAAATAAAACTTCGTCCGCATCGGTCTTTCAATTTATTATACTTTTGATTTGTTGACCCATGACCCACGTGCAAAATTGGAAAATATATAGAGTGCAAAATGGCACAAATATTAAGTGGAAAAGATGTCTCAGAGTAAGAAAGCGTTTAAAGTATAAAATTATGTTGTTGTGAATCAATATTTAGGGTTGTCACGTCGTAGTTAGTTTGCAAGATCATTTTCTACAGATGCTTTTCAAGAGATAATTTTGACAGGTCACGGCCGCGCCTAGTCCAAATAAATATGACGTCTTGCAAGGTTATTTTAATTTTTTTCTGGGACGCCATCGTTACTGTTATTTTTGGAAATAAATAATATTAATACCTCAACTATAAAGAATAATAGCTTTGATTACACAAAAGATGTACACATGTATTTGAAAAAAAACGAATTTCTTTCTTCAATATATAATTTGGGGTTGGAAAAGATAATAATAAATTTAGGTTTGACATATGTTTGCTACATAAGTAATTCAGGATCCTCTTTGAAGTTTCTTTTGTTTGTGATTACATTGCTGCATCTTTGAATTCACTTTTTGCCCTATTTCACTATTCATGCTATTCTATAATGTTTTTTGTAAATAATTTTATATTAATTTTACAGACTATTATATTTATAAAATATTTGATTTCAAATCACTTAAGCACACCAATAGTTAATACTGATATCAGTGATTTTCTAGCCACACTGCTGTATAAAAAAGAATGATTTTGACCATCAAAATATGACAATTAAAAAAAAAAGTTGTGAAGTTGTGATACTATCATGACTTTAAAGAGTATTTGAAGTGGGAGCTATTTTCTTTGGTTATAATCTAGTCTTTCACTGTAAAGAAATAGAGAAGTTTTATTAATGTAACAGCAAGTTGCTTTCTTTAAAAAAAGAAATGCAATCGTAAACCCAAATGCTTGTTTGGCATTATATGTAAGATAATTGTTTAATAAAAATGTATTGTTTTATAGTACTTGTGTTGTACATAAGAATTAGAAACTGACATTGATTGTTTACCTTATCATTGCTTATGTAATACCGGCTTTACACATCAACATAACGTATAGCTCCGACGTCGGCCGTGGTAAAAAAAATCATACTCGCTACCAATACGCTAGTAATTTTGGATGCATTCAACCTGTCAATCATATCTGTAACGTGTGCACAACGAGAATACTATGTCTGGCGTTTGTCTAACGTAGATGGAATGTACGCTACGAAGGCAAAAAGTCTATTGAACGTATTTGAGACTTGTCCCGGTTGTATCTGTAACGATAAGCCATGCTTTAGAAGTGTCTGGGACGTTATTTAGTGTTTATTTTAGTTAAAGTCACACGATTTTGAAGCGTATACAATGTGCCCTTAACGTGTCTCAAACTTAAATGTAGCGTATTAAACGCTCTTGTAGCGTGTATATAATGTGCGTGTAGCGTACAAGTATAGGCTTGACACACTTTTGAGCTGAAAATTTTTATGCTCCAATAAAATTTCCTAGAGTAAAAGCGTTCACCAAGCGTTTACCTTTGCATTTCGACTTACTTCAAACTTATGCAACGCACGTTTAACGCTTGCTTAGCACCCTCTGGCGAGCAACTAAGTTACGTATACGGACTTTGTTAATTTTCTGTTTGACTGATTGATTTACAATTGTCATTGTCGGGACCTTTTATAGCCGACTATGCGGTATGTGCTTTGTTCATTGTTGTTTTTTCTGTGTTATTTTAATTTCTTGTAGATATTTGTATCATTGACATCATACCAGATCTCCTTTTTTTTATATTTGATATCTTATCGCTGACCATGTTAAGTCTGCTAAAATTGCATGCAAGGTTAATTTTAAGGTTGTCAGTCGTAATATGCACAAATTAACTTGATTCGTTGTTTCATTGCTTGAAGTATTTTTTCTTACATCTCCATGGTCAAATGTATTTTTTTTTTTAAATATATTTTAGATTTAGATTTCAGTGTTAGTATTTTTTTCTTCATATTGAATATCTACTTATCGGTCACATTTTAATGACAAAATGGATCCAGAGGTTTTATGACTTCCTTGATTTAATAAAAAGTAAATAATGTTGTATTATTTAAACAAAGAAAATAACTTTAAATTTGCAATTTAAATGAAAATAAAAACGGAATTCTAATATGACGTTCTTATTACGCTTTGTAAATAAAGCCGTGTTCTAGCTAATGAGCACAAAATATCTTTGACACATGCGCACGAACTTATATATAAACGTTATTTCCATCGTAATCCTTCAAAAAATATACATTTAAGGAGCTAACATAAGCTTTAAAGTTTTATTGTATATTTTTATCAAACAACATATATTTACCCTGCTCGTAGTTTTTAAACTTATCAAATATCAAATGTAATGTACAGACTCATCGAGGAGGAAACGGGAACACCCTTACAGAACTGAAATGTTTGCAGCCAAACATTTTTACGGTATTTTCGTACGCTTTGACCTATAAAAATACTGTATTTTCCCTATTAGAATCGAAATATTTCCTTCATGTCATGCTTTATGCGCAATTTAACATGGTTAGGCATTATATTTGACCACATTTTGCACCTCGCTTACGCTCAGTGTAAAATATCGACAAATATAATGCCTACCCATGTTAAAATGAGCATAGAGCATAACATGAGGGAATAATTTCTTAAATATACTTTCCTAATTAATTTTAACGTTATTTTCAATCAACTATATTTTTTTTTTGAAAAATCCTCGTTTTTTACACCTATTCGAGGCACATATTTTAGGATATGTATTCACGTCTTTGGTCTATCCTAGACGTAAAATTTCAAGAAAGTGCAAGAAAGTCTTCCTTTTAATTTCAGTATAAAAAAAATAGCCTGCTTTGTACATCATGTACATATTCTCTAGACTCATAATCTTAAATCAAATGATAGTAATACTTCTTTTATAGATTTTAGTTAACAAATCTCATTTCGAATATAAATCGTATTGCTTACATGAAATCTTATCTCATATATAAACACAGATGGTTTCAACGTTTGACTCTAATTAAAATAACTACGCATATATTGAAAGCAAATATTAGCAGCAAGGAAGTATCAAATGATAATTAAAGTATAGCTTGCGTCATAATAAATTATGCATCTTATGTAACATATCTCTATTGCAACTTTAAGATGCTAATGCTTATTCAACAGGTCAATTAATAAGCTATTGCGCATGTATATGCAAGGTGGCCATGGCAAGAACAGATGTATTCCGAATAACATCCGGTGTTCCGAAAGACTACGGACATCGTCCAATATATACTGCGTAAACCCTCAGGCCAACCTTAAAAATATGTTTGTTTGCAGTTTTCCGACTGTACCTTCAGACTGAAGGGTCGGTAGGTAGGAAAAATATTTTATTTTATCAGCCAAAATACAGTTTAAACAAGCAGTTACACTAAACCAAGTTTCTTGTGAAGAAAAAAAAACATTTTAAAACAACAAACACTGGACATGCTGAAAACCAACATCAAATGAACAGGCATTTTCAGATAAAAAACTTTTTAACCAAAACTGAAACTTGAACATAGTGTCATTATCCAATTTATGACATAAAATATGGTATAATTATTAAATACTGGAACACTTATAAACAAGGAATGTCATTATGACTAGAACTGTTTTAAAGAAATATATTCAGACATGTATGCTTCTTGACTAGAATGTTTTCATGAGTAGAGTATTTTCATCAGAAAAATGTAGATATTAAAGATTTATAAGACAATGTATTAAAGAGTGTATTTTTAATAAAAAAAAATAAAAAAAATAACCATTAAATCTTCCTAAATTGAAAAAAAGGCAACTTGAAAAAAAAGTATCAAGACATTCGACTGTTTTCATATTTCTAACAATATTTAATTATATGTGATAAGGTTATATTTTTGCCAGGCTTTAATGAAAACCAAAGAAATCTAAAGTTTGGGGTGAAATCCATAGCACCCCATTTAAAGTAAATGGTCTGTACTGAAATGTTTTTAATGCATAAAAAAAATTGGCAGCATAGCTCCTAAGGACATGTTTTAATTGAATTCACACAGGCCACACAGTTTGGGTATATTTAATATTGTAAGAAAGAGTTAATTGCAATGAGTGGGGCAGCCCCCCTTATCCTAAAGGAGCATACTCATTGCAATCGAAGATAAATTTAATATAGAGAGAGTATATTTATTTTTCAAGCTAACCATTCATTTTCTCTACATCTTTGTGTAGTTAGGGTTGCTTCTTATTGATTTGGCATGATCTATATCCATTAACATTTCAAATGAGCCCTTCCTCTGTACAGGCGTGTTTACAGATATCCATGAAGATTTAAGTCACGGAGGAGTGGTTTCATCTTTGTCGTCTTCACAACGATTTGTAGAAAATATGCCATACTTCAAGCTGCTGTCGAATTATCTAACCACTGAAATTGGTTCCATAAAGTCAGGCTCCACAGATTCTGTACCCGATTTGTTTGAGACAGAATGGTTATCGTGTCAGTTATGAATATCCGCTGCATCATCGTCAATGATATGTGTATCACACATCATTACATGTGCCTGAATCTGTATAAACAGTTTACCAATAAACTTTTTTGTTTGTTATTTGTCTTAAAATTGACACGAGACGACAGCGTAAAGTACTCCTCCGTGACTTCATGGATACCTGTAAACAATTTCCATGTGCTTTATCATTAAAGGGTCACATGAACGCTTGACGGGAAGCTAAGAAAAACCGAACTTGAAATGCGTAATTGACCCAGACTTTAAATCATTTCTGGAAAGGACCCAAAGTTCCGGATCGCGTCTTTAGAAGTATTAAAAAAATTTTCTTCAAATTTAAAGCAATAACATTTTCACAGGCGGGAGGATTTTCAAGGGTTGGTCGGTAAACTGCAAACAAACAATATTTTAATTTAAGCCTCAGGGGTTTACGCAATTATGAGAGGATTCATGCTTAGGAAAATGAGGAATATATCCTGGTATGAATCCTTATAACAGGTGTTATCATGGTAATTGATTAAAAAAGACCTCATGAATGTTGATGAGATATTATTTACAATTTCATTATTCTTGAAAACCGATACCTTTTGCCATTTGGTTACCATTTTTCTTTTTCATTTTACCATGTTTACATTTCAGAGAAATAAGACAGGGGTTAAAGACTGAGATAGAGCAATTAAAAACTACTTATCCTGGATTTTGTCCCGGATTAGCCATTGTTCAGGTAAAAATATCAGTTTATAGGAAGACTAAAATTGAGCAATTAGAAAAAAGATTTATGTTGGTGGTCAGTTACTTGTCACTGTATTCAAATATACATTATGTGCATTGATATACTGAATAATCTGGTTAATAAATTATTGGTTAAGAAATACCGTATTTATTCTAATAAACGCCCCGGGGGCGAAGACAATTTCCGAAAGGGGGCGTCAATTAGAGAAACGAATTTCGTACCTTACTTCATTGACCTTTACCTGAATTCTGTTGAAACAGACTATAGTAACATACACGTGTTTCTTATTGTCTCCATAATCTATAAATAGCGTATATCGGTAATGTGACCTCATCAAATAATTTGTTAAAATTTTCGAATAAACAAGCGTGCACATCAATGGAACATAATTTCAACAGCGTACTGTGTAACTGACAGATCTATTTTTGGAACTTGTACACACTGTGTTGGATTATCGGAGTGGATTAAAACATGGGCATTATTGATTTTTCGTTTCATGTTTCTGAGTGACCGGGTCGATGTCTTTGCAATATTGTATTGGTTAAGTTTCAATTTTATTTTTTTAACTACAAAATGGGGGCGTTTATTAGAAGTCAAAAGTTCTGAACGCACGATTTTCGGTAGGGGGCGTTAATTAGAAAGGAGGCTTTAAATAGAATAAATACGGTAGTTCTTTAAATTGAGAATGGAAACAGGGATTACAATTTTGCAAATGGATCCATGGAATTTTATGTAACCTTTTTCTTTCCTGAAAAACAGGAATTAGATGAAACAAAAATGTTGTATCTGAAAGCTATGTCTGATTAATAGACATTATGATCAATATTCAGTGATCTTTGGTGCTCCATAATGGTAAGCAAATCCTGTTCAACATGCGGTACTCATCCTGTTGTTCATGTATGATTACCTTAAAAATAGTTCTTTAAATTGAGAATGGAAACAGGATTACAATTTTGCAAATGGATCCATGGGATTTTATGTAACCTTTTTCTTTCCTGAAAATCAGGAATCAGATGAAACAAAAATGTTGTATCTGAAAGCTATGTCTGATTAATAGACATTATGATCAATATTCAGTGATCTTTGGTGCTCCATAATGGTAAGCAAATCCTGTTCAACATGCAGTACTCATCCTGTTGTTCATGTATGATTACCTTAAAATTAAGAAATAATTGACATGATCAGTTGTAAGATTTCTATTTTGTTCACAAATCATTTTGCAAATTTCTCTGAAAATGTTTCAATACATTGTTATATATAAAACTAACCTGAAACAGAAACATAAATTTGATTATGATGTTTGTAGGTGGGTGACAGAGATGATTCTAATGTGTATATTGGTCAAAAGGTCAAGAATTCTGGAGCTATAGGAGTTGCTGCTAGACATGTCAAATTACCAAGAACATCAACACAGTCTGAGGTAAGATTAAGAATACTGTATGCAAGTTTTATTTGAATTTAAAAAGCCAACATTATAACTATTACCATGATTACTTAACATAGCAGCTAATTTTAAAACACAAGATTTTCTCTTTTCTGTATTGATTCAGAAAGTGATATCATATTGTCTAAATCCTATTGTTCCAAATATGATACTATCAAGCTGAACTGGGGAGATGTGAAAAGAAAAGGATTAGTCGTGATTATTATGTATTAAATAAAATATTTCAAATAGGTAAGAAATAAATAATGAATTTAATGTACATTCAACTAAAAGTTTCCTTCCATTTCAACACATTGCACCCAGGGATTCGTACAAAACTCATTTTTATTTTGCTATGATTTTTGTAGGTTTTGGATGCTGTTGAAGGTTTGAATTCTGATCCTGCTGTTCATGGAATGATTGTTCAGGTAATTCACAATATTCAATACTCACAATGAAGTAAATAAATATTTTTTGTTTGCTAAGTTTAACGCTTACTTGTCAATAGATCACTTCGAGTTTGTCCTCAATTATTCATGCCTTTATGATGTCATTTACCAGAAAGTGGGGATCGCCTGTATCCCTGCACAATTAATGTTCATCAAGTGTCTTCGTGATCGTCATTATGCAGGGTAAACTAGACATAATGTTTGTTCTGTAGGTACTAAATCACAATTCCATACTGACAGCAGTGCTGATTGTCAATTATGAGAATTCAGTTTGCCAAAGAATTCTTGCAATACAGCATCACAGTTTTCCAACCACTAGCTCAACATGGGAATGGAAGTGATGATGTTCACTAAAACCAAACTTTTTAACGGAAATGCATTGAACTCAAAAGTTGTCTACTGTTATGTAGTTACCTATGATGTCCTGACATTGAAACAATATTGAAAAATATTTTGCTTCATGAACAGTTTTTATGCCCCACCTACGTTAGTAGAGGGGCATTATGTTTTCTGGTCTGTCCGTCCGTCCGTTCGTTCGTTCCTTCGTTCGTCTGTCCATTCCTCCACTCCTCCCGCTTTAGGTTAAAGTTTTTGGTTAAGTTAGTTTTTGATGAAATTGAAGTCCAATCAACTTTAAACTTTGTACACAT
Organism: Mytilus galloprovincialis; assembly: GCF_965363235.1. NCBI lineage: Eukaryota > Metazoa > Mollusca > Bivalvia > Mytilida > Mytilidae > Mytilus > Mytilus galloprovincialis. The sequence continues at coordinate 50,984,876 of NC_134840.1, read as the reverse complement.
ATTCCCTATGATATGATCTTTCTAATTTAAATGCCAAATTAAAGTTTTGACCCCCAATTTCACGGTCCACTTAACATAGAAAATGATAGTGTGAAGTTCAGGTTAAAGTTTTTGGTCAAGGTAGTTTTTGATGAAGTTGAAGTCCAATCAAGTTGAAACTTAATACACATATTCCCTATGATATGATCTTTCTAATTTAAATGCCAATTTAAAGTTTTGACCCCAAATTTCACAGTCCACTGAACATGGAAAATGATAGTGTGAGTGGGGCATCCCTGTACTATGGACACATTCTTGTTCCCTATTCATTTTAACCACATTTAAAAAAAAAAAATAAAGATTTTGTTCATTTTGATTTCACCTATTTGAATAGATTAAATCTGTTGTTGTTTATTTTAATAAAAATAAGTGATTATTTTTCAGCTTCCTTTAGATAGTGAAAATGAAATAGATTCCCATCGTGTAACTAATGCTGTCAGACCAGAGAAAGATGTTGATGGGTAAGAAATGAAGTAATTATATAATCCCCTTTCTCATAAGAATGCTTAAAATAATAAATGAATACAGGGTTTCAGTAATGCATACATCTACCTTTTTAAAAAATGTGGAATAAATGAAATATCACAAAATATTTTTAAAAATTACATCAGACCGAAAAAAAACATTCAAAATATTCAGTCATTTTGAATATTATTGAACAAGACATTATGTATGATGCTAGGCATGTGTTAAAACAATCCACTGATGTATGATATCAAAAAGGGTAAGATTGAATTAAGATTGAAAAGTTCAGAATTTCTATATCAGAAGAACTGATCCATTGAACCTTGACTGAAGTCACTTAACAGCATTTTTTCTTTCTTTCTAGCATCCAATAAAGAAATCTAATGAACCACTCTGTCAAAAATGTGAATTAAGGGACCTACTATTAAATCTAACTATCAGAAGAAATTTAGTAGGTGAAAGTAAATATTGAAGTAATGCTTTATTTTATTTAACAGATTACATCAGATCAATGCTGGTAAATTGTCTAGAGGAGATTTAGATAGCTGTATTTTACCATGTACACCTAAAGGATGTCTGGAACTCATCAGAAGATCGGGTAACATTAGTAATCTTCTAAATTAAGAAATAGATAAATTTTCTAAGAGACTCAAATCAGACTCGCTCATGTTAAAACTACAATCATTTAGGAGATTTACAAACTCTGATGAGAAATTTGAATGTGTGTTATCAAAGAATCCATGACAAGTCGCCCCACTGGCAAGTCGCCCCACTCCTAGTCGCCCCACTTTTTCACCAACTCGCCCCACTTTAAAAAAAAACGCCCCAACCTGGATCACCAACTCGCCCCACTTTTTAAAAAATCGCCCCACTTGTGAAATGTGTTAAATCCCGTTAATATTACTCCTGAAAACTCGCCCCACTGAATGGAAAACGATAAAATCTAGATTAACATATTATTAACCAGGATGAATGTAGTAAAGCCAACTCGCCCCACTCATGGAAAAAGATGTTATCCCGTTGTATATAACTTAAATTCCGTAAACATTACTCCTGCCAACTCGCCCCACTTATAGAAAACGATAATATCTAGATTAATATATTATTAACCAGGATGAATGTATTAATGCCAACTCGCCCCACTTATGGAAAAAGATGTTATTCCGTGAATATTACTCCTGCCAACTCGCCCCACTTGAAAGAAAACGATAATATCTAGATTTATACACAAAGTCCTGTCAATTAAGGATATGTTGAAAGGGTGGCACATGCGAAAATCGTATTGGGTCGATCGTATTTAACAAAAAATGGTATCATACATGTGAAAATAACAAATGTTTTTATAAATAATATATAATAAGCTTTTGTAAATGCATGTAAATATTATTTAGAGACCAATAGCAGTTTTGCCTTAGGTCTCAAAAATCATAGAACGACAGAAAGCTAATAGTTTGTATATATTTTTAAATAGTAATGATCTTCTTAATACTACAGTCAGGTTTCAGACCTAAAAATTTGTGTACTCCTGCACTTACTAAATTAGTAGATGAATGGTAAGAAAATATAAGGTTCTACCCTGGGCCTTCTGTTATTTATTTTATATATTAATGATTTACCACTTAATATAGAGAATTCATTAATAGATTTATATGCAGATGATTCTACATTACATTGTAAAGGTAATAATTTAATAATGTTTTAAGTTTATTAGATAGGCGCTATAAAAATCCTTGTAATAAATATCTTTTATAATCATATAAAAAAACAATACTATGTAAGTTTCTAAAGCCGTAACCTCATCAGTACAATGTAAAGTAAATCAAGTATTACTATAAAGACTTACCAGAACTGCAAGTACGATGCTGCCACCGGTCACAAGAATCACACTGCAGTGCCTCCTGTCTAGGACGCACGAGCACGTCACACACAACACAAGGATACACAGTAGACATAGTAAATGCATGTCAAAGGTTACTTTTCTTTTTATAATTTTAATACCAAGCCATAAATGTCTCATTTTTGTTTGATTTCAAACCATAGACAAAAACTTACCAATCAATTTGTCAACAACAACAAAACCTGTTTTGACTACTTTTACTAACAAAAACATGACACACGCTTATGGTAAATGAATGAATAGGCATTCTCTATGATATTTACTTGAAAGAAACATTTGCCTTTCTCTGATTGCTCGTTAGTGTTGAATTATTCTAAATTCGATGATGATGAACTTTATTCTCACAAAACTACATGTCATAGTTACAGAGAAAATATATATTTACAATTACATATATGATTATATAAGCATGCACATGTGTGAACAAAACTAAACGTAACTTAACTTGGAGGACTGACTTTCACCTGTACTGTTTTTATAAACTTACATAATTTTTCTAAAATGATAATATTGTCTGAATTAAATAAACTATCAAATTTGTATGTATTTGGATTTTTACAGCAATATTCAGGTAGAGATTTCTTTCTCTCTAAATCTAAAGATTTACAAGTCATTATGTAATGATATTTGTCACCGATTTCACTTGAATTGCATAGATGACAGAGTCTGTCGTTTCGTGACAAGCCTCGCCATCTTCCCGTCTCAATTGGTAAACGGTGACTACCGCATCTAAATTTGCAGTATACAAATAATAAATTATTAGGCAATATGTTGAGATAATTCTCAAATTTCAGATTATTTTTAAAAATTCTATAACATAGACATTTAGGTAAGGTTTCCATCTGTGACAAACATAATTGTGTGAACTGATCTTTAAGCTTTTGTTCCACACTTTTTGATACCCATTTGTCAGCAAAATGAAGGTTCCAAATATTAGACATTCCACAATTATTAAAAATATTTTTAATATAAATCAACCATTTACTTTCAAAACCATAGTTATTCAGAGACAAAAGTAATCAATCTGGTAATTGCTATGATAACAAATTGCTGTTAATTGAAATCCGTTAAGTATTATGATATATTGCATTATGATACAATTAACAGGTTTCTTTTCAATTGTTATGCAAATAACTAATCTTAAAAAAATACAGTTATTCTTCAATAATACGAAAATTATTTTTAAGTGGGGCGAGTTTTTATATTTTAATTTTATATCTAAATATTACCGTTTTCCATTAAGTGGGGCGAGTTTGCAGGAGTAATATTAAACATGATTTAACCAATTTCACATGTGGGGCGATTTTTTAAAAAGTGGGGCGAGTTGGTGATCCAGGTTGGGGCGTTTTTTTTTAAAGTGGGGTGAGTTGGTGAAAAAGTGGGGCGATTAGGTGTGGGGCGTCTTGCCAGTGGGGCGACTTGTCCTGCTTCCTTATCAAAGCGATGAAAATCCCAGTACTACAATTTTACTTTAATACTAAAACTGCATAAGTGAAGAGGGAAAAAAATATACATATACAAATTTCAAATCAAAACTATTTTTAATATATGAACATATCTAAGAATCAATGCCAATTTGGTAATTTTATTGAAAATTCGTAATTATGAGGATGTCTTTGAACTTGTTCAATTTTAGAAAGTTTTTCAACTCTTATATATGATAACTACCAATATATTAATTTTCATGGATTCATTCTGTACAAACTTCCTGGCATTAAATGAAAACAAAGCAAATGTACATGCAAAGCAAAGCTATTAATAATTAGTAAGTTTGTTGGTCTTATTTAAAAAAAATATGTTGAATATGCAAAAGTGTTTGATTAAAAAAAAAAATTAATAAACAAGATTTTTAGAAATGACTTTAAAACACTTAGTATGTTTAAATTTAACAGAGTTTTAAAAAAATTATTGTAGGAGTGACAATTGCTGGTGCCACAGCTGTTGTAGTTGGTAGAAGTAAAATTGTAGGATCTCCTATGGCTGATTTGTTGAAATGGAATCATGCTACTGTGACTGTGTGCCATTCAAAAACACAAAATTTACCAGATATTGTAAGTTAGATTATTCTCAATCATAGTATATGATACTTTTAATTTTGAGAAGGTTTACTTCATTGTACTTAGTGTATGGAAAATCTCCTGAATTTTCTGGAAATTTATACTCTCTATATAATGGTCTAGGGTTGTCTCCCATAACATCTTGAAACTGGTTATACAAACTTAATAACTGGAAAATTGTGAGGTAAGACATATTGATTAGTTAACGTAATCCAATTAGAAACTTCAAAAGTAAGCAATAAGATTTGAAAATAGTAAACAACATTGTATTACTTTTCTGAACAAATGTTTTCAGGGGAATATTATCTGCAGTTTTTGTTCCAACTACAATCCTGTACCTATCTCCATTAAATGTAACCTTCCAAATTAGACTTATTATTGGGATTGTAATAACATGTTAGTTTTGCCACATATGGAACAGGATCTGCTTACCCTTCATGAGCGCCGGAGATCACCCCTAGTTTTGATGGGGTTCCTGTTGCTTAGTCTTTAGTTTTCTATGTTGTGTTTTGTGAACAGTTTTTGTCTATTTTTTTGTCTGTTTTCTTTTTTAAGCCATGGCATTGTCAGTTTATTTGCAACTTTCACACCTCTTTTATTTAAGGATAGTTTTTGGAGCTGATTTATTGTGATAAAATAGATCTACAAATTATGTTTAATGAAATATTCAATACATATTGTAGGTTAAGACAGCAGATATTGTAGTAGTAGGCATAGGCAGACCACAAATGGTGAAAGGTGATTGGATAAAAAAGGGGGCTGTAGTTATAGACTGTGGTATCAATTCTATTCCAGGTACACGATATATCTTATTTCAACAATATTTATTATAATGAGCACTTTTTAGGGTTGCCCTATAGTGATCAGTCTGTCCGTCCGTAACACTTTAACTTTGTGTCCGCTCCATATCTAGAGAACCATTATGATTTCATACTTTATACTTTACATGTTTATTAACCACCACCAGAGGGCGTGTCATGATGTATGTACAACTTCCTAGGTCAAAGGTCAAGGTAAAAAAACTTTGGTTTCAGTTGACAACCCTGTGTCCTGTGGTGAAGATCGTGTCCGCTCTATATCTTGAGAACCGTTATGATTTCAAAGTTTATACTTGACATCCATTCTAACCAACACCAGAGGCTGTGTCATGATGTATGTACAACTTCCTAGGTCAAAGGTCAAGGTCAAAAACTTTGGTTTCAGTTGACAACCCCGTGTCCTGTGGTGAAGATCGTGTCCGCTCCATATCTAGATAACCATTATCATTTCAAAGTTTATACTTGACATGTAAATAAACCAACACCAAAGGGTGTGTCATAATTTATGTACAACTTCCTAGGTCAAAGGTCAAGGTCAAAAACTTTGGTTTCAGTTGACAACTCCATGTCCTATGGTAAAGATACAATTTTTTAATGCACATTATTCACAGCGGGGCCCACAGAGATGGCTCCCATCTCAATGATATCTAGTTCATTCAAACAATTACATTTGATTGTTTTTATGTTAATGTACATTTTGTAGATGCTCATGATTGCAATGAAGTATTTCATCACTATGACTTTCTTATAAAGTAAAACATTGGTATAAACAAAAAGTGTACATCGTCTATGTTTGTACTATTCTGGTCTTTCCTTTCACTAAAAATTTTGATAATTTTTTGGGGGAAATATTGAAATTAAAAAACAAGCTTGAAAATGTTCAGACAGTGATTTAAGTAGTATTAAGGTATACAACATTATGAATAAAGATACTAAAGTAAAAAAAAACATTGACATGCTTGATATAGTTGTAGTTCCATTAAGAATTGAAGTTAAACAATATGAAAAAAATGAATAATTTTAGGCTTTTTCATGACAATGCATAATGTCTTCAAAGTAGAATTGTTGAGCTGGTATATTTGGTTTACATGTATTTATCTAGATGCAACAAAGAAGTCTGGGAAGAGGCTGGTTGGTGATGTTGATTTTGATGAAGTAAAACAAGTAGCATCATGGATCACCCCTGTTCCCGGTGGTGTAGGTCCAATGACAGTAGCCATGCTGTTACAGAATACTGTAGAACAGGCCAGGAAAATGGCTGCAAAATCTGTGGTAAATATAATTTATGTATATACTGAAGGCAGTTAGAGAAAAGAATAAACAAGTTGACTATTGTCTGATGCAAATGTCTGAACAAACTTAGATAGTGGATGCAAAATGAGAATGTATTGAATATGTTAATATCTTGGACAACCCTTACCATTTCAACTGATCCAAATGGCCAGTGTGATCTATTGTGAACAATTGGGCATAATTACACCAAAGTAAGCATCAATCATCCTTGGTGTATTGGGTTTTAAAAAAACTGTCAGGTGTCTTATGATCCCTTTAGGAAACAACCTGGATATGAAGGATAAAAATAGATCTCGGGTGGGGGGGAGGTGCAAGTTTTGTCTATTATTTTGAATGTTATAGATAGAGAGATCTGACAGGGGATCAATGTAATATAAGATAAAGCCCCAGTAAAGATACGGACAAACTTTGCAGCATTCTACATTAGTAATACAATTTAGAACACATCACAGGCCTTAAATGGCAGAACCATAATTTGCATGTTATATCTTTTTTGTCTTATGCTTAGTTCAAAATTTTGCCCTTAACAGTTTTAGTTCATTTTTGTCCCCTTCATTTTGCCAAGATGTACAATTATGGGCTTTGTCTTCATCATTCCATTTGACACACATCAATACTACCATGGCTAGCATACATTTTTCATGTTAAGCTATCACTAGTCGAAGTTTTCTGATTGATTTTTTTGATTTTTTTTTATGAGGTATTTATACACATGAATTTCCCATTTTGATATTTATGGGACAATTTATATTAGCATTATTTGTTTACTTGATAGAATTGCTAGATTTGGATTAAAAGTGGTAAAATCTTAGCACCTGTCTTTACTTATACAAGAAAGATTGAAATAACTGAATAAAGAAAAAATAATACAAAATACCTATCAGTTTCTTATCTATTAAAAGACTACACTGTAAATAACTTATTGAAGAAGTGAGCTAATAAACCTATCCAACAATCATTTGTTAAACCTTCATTGTAGGCTGGAAAATGGAACCTTGAACTTAACCCATTGAAGCTTGTTACTCCAGTACCTAGGTAAGAATTAGGTGTTTTAACTAAAGCTTGATTAATGACAATGATCCACTATGGTCTTCTATGAATGGGGAATTGTGATTTCTTCTTAACAACTTTAATATCTATTAGTAGACTCCATGCAGAAATGAAATAAAAATAAAAGTCTGATAGAAGGCTAGAATAATCAATCTTGAGAAAGGAGAACAGCTGAGCCATTTAGATGTGGTGTATATCAAATTCTTCCTTTGTCAATTTCTTTTTTATTTTTCTCTTTGAATATTACAAGATGAATATATTGTTTCCACTTGTTATCTTTTCTTCATATTTATGAAATATTTAACACTGCTTGTTACTTTTATCAGTTATAGTTGAGGGGTAAAACAACTTTCAATTCCATATTTCGCAATTTTATGTATTTAGAATATTTTATGTCTGTTTTTGTTATTGATTTGACATTGCAACATATGTTACATATTTCAAAACTTGTTTTCTATTGTAGTGACTTGGTCATAGCCCAGTCCCAGACGCCTAAAAACATAGAAATATTGGCAGATGAGATAAGCTTGCTGAAAGACGAAGTAGATTACTATGGCAAAAAGAAAGCCAAAGTTTCATTGAAAGTTTTAGACAGATTACAGAACCATAAAAATGGCAAATATGTTGTAGTCACAGGGTAAGATATTTGATTTTTCCTATATAAAATTGTAATTGGTTATATTGAAAAATATAAAGAAATTAATTGTTGTAAATATTATTTTTCTATAATTAGATGCAGATGATAAAATTATATAATAATTGAAGATGGCTGGTATGGCATTGTTTGTTCTGTTCAATGACATTTTTTGTTGTTGCTGTATGTCATGAAGAAACTAGGTTTAGATTCTGAAATAAATGGTATCCATTGAAATAAATGGTATCCATTTATTGAAATGTCAGATGATTCAATGGGCACATTTATGTCATGTTATTCACGCTTGTAAAATATCAAAATATGTTTGTTAATTTAATCCGAGTTATGTATTGGTAAACCTTACTGTGTTTGCTGATCTGCAACAAGTCATTTATTTTCACATTTATGGTTCTAAGATATAGCATTAAGGGACTGGTTTACGATGCCTAGTATTTCATATAGAAACAGGTGAAAAGAAATTATCTAGATTTTACGGCTCATGCTTTTTCAAGCACTATAACGCTTTGAATATTTCAGTTTTGTCTTTTGAAATTATACATACTATACTCTTTAAAATCTGCATTTAGCTTGTGCTGAATAGTGAATATAGTTTCAAAAAGTGAAACATAGATTCTGATATTTTCAGGATTACACCAACACCACTAGGAGAGGGTAAAAGTACTACAACCATAGGTTTAGCTCAAGCGTTAGGTTCTCAATCAAAGAAAAATGTATTTGCCTGTGTTCGTCAGCCATCTCAAGGACCTACCTTTGGAATTAAAGGTACTTATTTTAGAGGTCTTAAGTTATAAAGAACTGATATTTGTGATGTTCTTTAAGGGCAGTTACTGGGAGGTAATAATGTTCATAACATAAAATGTTACATAACGTCCAACTGTGAAGAGATGCTGCTATCAACTAATTTTATCATTCAATGATTCATACAGATTTAACTTGAAAATCCCTCTTTATCAAATAACATTGGGTTTGATTATGTATGAAGATTATTTTTAATAATTTATTTGAACTAAAGCTTGTATGTAAATTTTTGTAAAAAATCACCATGGGATGATGTTGCACAGATGGTGGTGTGATAAGGCACTCTTATGGTATCTTAGTGAAGGAATTCAACCTCCACCTGAAGGTGATACCCTGCTATTAATAAATGATTTGTTTTTGTAGGTGGAGCTTATGCACAGGTCATCCCTATGAAGGAATTCAACTTCCATCTGACTGGTGATATCCATGCTATTAATAAATTCTTTTTTCAATAGGTGGAGCTGCAGGAGGGGGTTATTCACAGGTCATTCCTATGGAGGAATTCAACCTCCATTTGATTGGTGATATCCATGCTATTAATAAATTCTTTTTTCAATAGGTGGAGCTGCAGGAGGGGGTTATTCACAGGTCATCCCTATGGAAGAATTCAACCTCCATTTAACTGGTGATATCCATGCTATCACAGCAGCCAATAATTTGCTAGCTGCTCAGATTGAGGCTCGTATGTTTCACGAAAGTACACAAACTGATGAAGCTTTGTACAAGAGATTAGTACCAGATGTCAAAGGAACCAGAACATTCTCCAAAATACAACTGGCCAGACTGCAGGTATCTTTATGAAACTTTTTGTTTTGGTTGAATAATTCTTCCATGAATTGAAGAAGACCAAATTGATTATGTCACAAGGCATTTTAATGTTGAAGAACCATAACTAACCTCAAATTGGATAGAATAAGATGACTTTTGCAGTCAATAGGTCAAATATCAAGGTCTGTAGAATAGACTGAATATATTTGGAAAAGCTTCATATCTTTGCAATATCTTGAGCTCATTACAAATGATCTTTACAAATCATTGCTGGAAAATGCACCTTGAGAGTAAAAGACAAATTAGATATTTTTGTCATTTCAAGAATACTAAGAAGGAAGTGAAAAATCATCCATTAATGTATCATGCAGAAGTAGAGCACTGTCAGAAAAGGGGGCCAGAGACTATCAGTATTTATTTATGCAAATTCTTAGATATAGAAAGAAACATTATTTAGCTTTTCACTGAGCAAAATTTGTCATTTGAATTTGAGTATCACTTTTTTGATTTTTTTTGTAAAAGTTTTAAAATTGTAAATCTGCTTTTAAGTTGTCATGCATTTAAAGAGCATGCAAATATGTGGGGAAAAAATACCACATGCTCCTACAATAAAATATATAAATTTCATTCATATTGTTTTATATAAAAGAATATACAGATAGTGACTGCATAGTAATTGTCAGAGGCAGATATCCTGCTTCATGATTTTACTGCTCTTAGAGATAACTTCTGATAATGTTTTCATAATTTTAAAATGTTACATGACTTCATGAAGTTTTTAATAGGTATCTCTAAATAACTATTTATATTACAGAAAATAGGAATAGGAAAAACAGATGCCAACAGTTTTACACCAGAAGAAGTAAAATCCTTTGTTAGATTAGACATTGACCCAAAAACCATTACCTGGCAAAGAGGTATCTATTTGTAGTTCAACAGTATATATGGCTTTACAGATTAGATCACATAGTAAGAGATACATATAGCTTCAACCTTGATATAGCCTCACTGACAGTATCTTTAATTCGCATATAACATACAGTGTAATGTTGATTCTTCATCATACTATTGGTGATTGGTTTGATACAAGATGGCAGTCTCAAAAGAGCCTTTCAAATTTAGTAAAAGAATGTATGGGAAGTTTATAAGATCTGATTTTTAGGGTAAAGTTTGCATTAATGCAATCAAAGCCCTCCTGTTGGTGACTTAGTAGTATAAATTTGCAAGACTGTATCACTACTTATTAGATAAACAATACATAGGTCATTGAGCATTTTAAGCATCTTATCCATGAACATTTCAAGAAAATCGATGAAATATAATACTTGATACTCAAGTTACAAAATGATGTGTGTCTATTTAACATAGTTTCAAGAAAATAACATGAAATGTGCATGTTGCATGTTGCATGAACCTAGTATCTGTTTTAAAAGATATCAATGATATAATTGTTAAATTAATCTGTAAAATTAAAAACACCTTCCTTTGTCCATTCATTCATATTATTGCCAGTGCCTTCCAATGCTTAAAACAATACAACATTATTTTTTTTAGTTCCCACTGCAAAATTAATGATCACTTTTAATGCTCACAAGCTCTTTGATTAGAAAGATTAAAACTATTGTCAATTAAATATAATAACCATATATAGTCATTTGTTGTTTGCACAAAAATATCTTAGCAAGACCCAAATTTGCCATTACTCTTGCTATTAAATATAATAATTATCCTGGTTTTTTTGTAGTGCTAGATACTAATGATCGTTTCCTTAGAAAAATCACAGTTGGTCAAGGTCCTCTTGAAAAAGGCCATACAAGAGAGGTAGGACATGTAATGAAATTTGTATCACTCAGATATATAGTATTGTATTGTTTTGGGGTTAAAAAATCTGTTTTTATAACTATAGATCTTCCAACTATAGTTTTCGTATAGTTTTATATGTCCCCTTGAAAACTGGATGCATTATTTTATACCAATGTCTGTCCATCCGTCCCTTAAACTTCACAAAATTACTCAAAAAAAAACTTTAACCATTTCTCATGTAATTTTACAGCACTATTTATTCTAAAATATAAATGAAAATCTTATCATAAATTTAATTTGGCTTATACATCTATAGCTACTCTTTAAGTGTGTTATACAGCTATGACATCACTCTCTATTGATTACATTTTAGTGTCAGTTTGATATAGCAGTAGCAAGTGAGATAATGGCTATATTGGCTTTGACCACTGGATTACGAGACATGAGAGAAAGGCTTGGTAGAATGGTAGTAGCCAGTAGTACAAGTGGTGTCCCTGTCACAGCTGATGACCTGGTTTGTATTTGCTTAACAGATAATGGTATGAATTCTAATTAAAGTTATTTTATAAATTTCAGTATTTTGATGAAAAATTTAGTAAGTTAGTTACAATAATAAATACTAGATATAAAGTTATTTTCATAAATATCAACAGTTTGCTTCCAATGAATTAAGTAAAAATGATTAAATATGATTTTGATGACATTTTTAATAAGGAAGTTACAATAATAAATACTAGATATAAGTTTTCAAGACAATCTACTAAGTTTTGCACACCTTTCATTATCAAGTTGATTATTTTTTCTCATTTTCAGTATATATCATTCTCCATTATTTTAAAAACAATCTGCACATCCCAGCCATTTGAGTGTTTGATCCCTTTTTGGGGGAGGAGGGATTTTTATGAGTAAATCAGAAGACATACATATTTTTTCACATAAACTATTTAAATAGACAATAAAAACTTTTAGGAATACAAAAAGATAGGGCCATTATTTTTTATTTTGGCCACAGAATGGCTGCCTTAAAGCTCTAAAAATGCTTTAATTATCTAGTTGTTATGGATATTTTTGTTTTTGTTTAAAGGGTGTAAGTGGTGCTTTGACTGTGCTGATGAAGGATGCTGTCAGACCTAATCTTATGCAGACACTTGAGGTAATACTAATTTCTTTAAAACAAGATTTTTGTGTCAGAACTTTTTTAATTGGAAGTTTGTTTCTTTTAACTCTTGTAGAGCTAAATGACTAAAACATCAAAAATCACTTATAGCTTCTCTTTGATGACTTTGAAAATTAATGAAGGAGGTAAAATAAAACTAATAAGTCAGCCATCATGTTTCATATGCTGCTGAAGTTTTACTGATATGTTTTATTTGTATGCCCCCACCTTACGCAACACTGTTACTCTTGACCGTTTGTGTCATTTTTTGTTTCCACACTCTAACTTGTTTGCCTTATGCAAATTTTATGAAATTCATAAGAACTAGAACTAGCAGACAGAGTTCAATTGGGCAGTGAGACACTTACCGTTCTATAGTTATGCCCCTTTATAACTTGGAAAATTGCAAAGCCTAAGCAGGAGCATTCATGTCCTCAAAATCATTCTTTTATTCTAAAGAGCCTCTAGTTTATGGCCCCACAACAAAGTAGTCCGTGCCATATAGTTTTACCCTTGTCCGTAATTCTGAAATTCCGTCATTCTGTCATTCCGCAACAAACCATTATACAGATTTTTTTTTCTAAACGCCTTCAGATATTGGGCTGATTTTTGGTATGTGAGTTACTCATGATGAGTTACAGATCAAGTTTAAGTTTCGTTATGCTACACTAATTTTTGCCAAAATTAAGGGTTTACAACTTTGAAAATTGTTGAAAATCACAGTTATACAGACTTTTTTTCTATACGTCTCCACATTTTGAGCTGATTTTTGATATGTGAGACTACAATCCTGTTTGTGTCCACATGTGTTTTTGAAATTACAGATTTATCAACTTTTTGAGACGGGACCATTCGTGTCGCTTTGACACATCTAGTTTGTATATATGTTATTGTTATATATTTATAATAAGTTAGCTATTTCTTTTCCAGGGAACACCAGTATTTGTGCATGCAGGCCCATTTGCAAATATTGCACATGGAAATTCATCCATCATAGCAGATAAAATTGGATTAAAGTTAGTTGGAGAAGATGGTTTTGTTGGTGGGTGTAGCTTTGTTTTATAATTTTTATTTCAAAAGGAGACAGTGTGACTTATTGCTGCCACACATTGCAATAATTACAATGTTATTTTCTTATAACTTAATCACATTTTTAACCCACCTGGCCCTCGGCCAAGTGAGCTTTTCTCATCACTTGGCGTCCTTTGTCGTCCGTCGGCATCCTCGGTTGTCGTTAACTTTTACAAAAATCTTCTCCTCTGAAACTAAGGGGCCAAATTTAACCAAACTTGGCCACAATCATCATTGGGTTAACTTGTTAAAAAATGTGGACGATGACCCTGCCAACCAACCAAGATGGCCACCATGGCTAAAAATAGAACATGGGGGTAAAATGTAGATTTTGGCTCCTATCTCTGAAACCAAAGCATTGAGAGCATAAAATTGTTCATTAGCTCAAGATCTATCTGACCTGAAATTTTCAGACCAATCAGGCAACCAGTTGTTGGGTTGCTGCCCCTGAATTGGTAATTTTAAGAAAATTTTGCAGCTTTTGGTTATTACCTTGAATATTATTATAGATCTAGAGATGAACAGCAATAATATACAACAAAGTAAGACCTACAAACAAGTCAACATGATCAAAATGGTCAATTGACCCCTTAAGGAGTTATTGCCCTTTATAGTCAATTTTTAACAATTTTCATAAATTTTGTAAATTTTGTAAATTTTTACAAAATATTTTCCACTGTTACTACTGGGCCAAGTTCATTATAGATAGAGATAATTTTAAGCAGCAAGAATGTTCAGTAAAGTAAGATCTACAAACACATCACCAAAACACAATTTTTGTCATGAATCCATCTTTATCCTTTGTTTTATATGCACATAGACCAAGGTGAGGGACACAGGCTCTTTAGAGCCTTTAGTTTGCAATTCTTACCTCTTTTGCAAACAACACAACATATGTCTTTCATTTTGCATATAGTAGTTCTCTTTTTTTTCTCACATTTTCTGGAAAAATTATAAACACACAGGATTTAAGAACTTACTCAAAAAGTCAGTGCAATAATTTGGATCTTTGACCTTTTGATGATCTTTATTTCATCAAGCATACATCATTCTTACATTGTTATTAGATTTGGAAGAAAGTAATGACCTAGCTTGTGTCAATAATATTTTCAACAGATATTTATGTTTAGGACAACATGTAAAGGAGTGTTGTACAGCATCCGCAGACTGAAATTTTGAGTATGGGAATCTGAGGTGGTAGATTTCTTTAATTTCATAATAAATAATTTCTTTGCAGTGACTGAATGCGGGTTTGGTGCAGATATTGGAATGGAGAAGTTCTTCAATATAAAATGTAGATACTCCAATTTGATTCCAAATGCTGTGGTGCTAGTTGCTACAATTAGAGCACTGAAGATGCATGGAGGTGGACCTACTGTTACAGCAGGAGTACCTTTACCAAAAGAATATATAGAGGAGGTAGGATGTAGTGATTTAAGGTTGTAGAGATAAATATAATCAGTGTGAACTCTATGCAGTTGACAAATGTTTTGTATACAAATGGTTCTTTTTACCAGTTGAAAAATGTTTTATATACAGAGGGTTCTTTTTTTCCATTTGGCAAATGTTTTATATTCAAAGGATTGTTTTCACCATTAGATATCCTTTGGTTTTACTAGTTGAAAAATGTTTTATATACAGAGGGTTCTTTTTTCCATTTGGCAAATGTTTTATATTCAAAGGATTGTTTTCACCATTAGATATCCTTTGTGTCAATAACAACTCTTTTTGGCTAAATGACCTTGTGAGATAATAGATAGGTTATTTTTAGGTTGTTTTCTATCAGAGATCATCCATATGAATATAGACTGATATGTATTTTTCTGTGGTCTATTTCAATGCTACAAATCATATATTTCAGAACTTAGATCTCCTGGAGAAAGGTTGTAGTAATTTGAGAAAACAGATAGAAAATGCCAACAAGTTTGGTGTCCCTGTTGTGGTAGCTGTGAATTCATTTGCGTAAGATATATGCTTAAACAGTATTAGATGTAGGTTTTGGGAAATTTCTTTGGGTAAAATAAGAAAAGCTTCAATCTACTCATTTAAATATTACATATAGAAAACTCAAATGGATTTCTGAAACATTGCTTGTCCTGTCAGCAATTTCTTAAAAAGAAATCATTATAAATACTTTTTAGCTCACCTGGCTTAAAAGGCCAAGTAAGCTTTTCTTATCACTTGGCATCCGGCGTCCGGCGTCGTCGTCGTCGTCGTTAACTTTTACAAAAATCTTCTCCTCTGAAACTACTGGGCCAAATTAAACCAAACTTGGCCACAATCATCATTGGGGTATCTAGTTTAAAAAATGTGTCCGGTGACCCGGCCAACCATCCAAGATGGCCGCCATGGCTAAAAATAGAACATAGGGGTAAAATGCAGTTTTTGGCTTATAACTCAAAAACCAAAGCATTTAGAGCAAATCTGACATGAGGTTAAATGGTTATCAGGTCAAGATCTATCTGCCCTGAAATTTTCAGATGAATCAGACAACCGATTGCTAGGTTGCTGCCTCTGAATTGGCTATTTTGAGGAAATTTTGCAATTTTTGGTTATTATCTTGAATATTATTATAGATAGAGATAAACAGTAAACAGCAATAATGTTCAGCAAAGTAAGATTTACAAATAAGTCAACATGACTGAAATGGTCAGTTGACCCCTTTAGGAGTTATTGCCCTTTATAGTCAATTTTTAACCATTTTTCGTAAATCTTAGTAATATTTTACAAATATCTTCTCCTCTGAAACTACTGGGCCAAATTAATCCAAACTTGGCCACAATCATCTTTTGGGTTAGTAGTTTGAAAAATGTGTCCGGTGACCCGGCCATCAAACCAAGATGGCTGCCATGGCTAAAAATAGAACATGGGGTAAAATGCAGTTTTTGGCTTATGACTCAAAACCCAAAGCATTTAGAGCAAATCTGACAGGAGTAAAATTGTTTATCAGTTCAAGATCTATCTACCCTGAAATTTTCAGATGAATCGGACAACCCGTTGTTGGGTTGCTGGCCCTGAATTAGTAATTTTAAGGAAATTTTGCTCTTT
This sequence comes from Mytilus galloprovincialis, assembly GCF_965363235.1. Lineage (NCBI taxonomy): Eukaryota > Metazoa > Mollusca > Bivalvia > Mytilida > Mytilidae > Mytilus > Mytilus galloprovincialis. Next base: position 50,967,958 of record NC_134840.1, on the reverse strand, counting down.
TTGGTTATTATCTTGAATATTATTATAGATAGAGATAAACTATAAACAGCAATAATGTTCACCAAAGTTAGATTTACAAATAAGTCAACATGACTGAAATGGTCAGTTGACCCCTTTAGGAGTTATTGCCCTTTATAGTCAATTTTTAACCATTTTTCGTAAATCTTAGTAATCTTTTACAAAAATCTTCTCCTCTGAAACTACTTGGCCAAATTAATCCAAACTTGGCCACAATCATCTTTTGGGTTAGTAGTTTGAAAAATGTGTCCGGTGACCCGGCCATCCAACCAAGATGGCCGCCATGGCTAAAAATAGAACATGGGGTAAAATGCAGTTTTTGGCTTATAACTCAAAACCCAAAGCATTTAGAGCAAATCTGAAATGGGGTAAAATTGTTTATCAGGTCAACATTTATCTGCTCTGAAATTTTTAGATGAATCGGACAACCCATTTTGGGTTACTGACCCTGAATTGTTAGTTTTAAGGAAATTTTGCTGTTTTTGGTCATTATCTTGAATATTATTATTGATAAAGATAAACTGTAAACAACAATAATGTTCAGCAAAGTAAGATTTACAAATAAATCAACATGACCGAAATGGTCAATTGACCCCCTTAGGAGTTATTGTTCTTTATAGTCAATTTTTAACAATTTTCATAAAATTTGTAAATTTTTACTAACATTTTCCACTGAAACTAATGGGCCAAGTTCATTATAGATAGAGATAATTTTAAGCAGCAAGAATGTTCAGTAAAGTAAGATGTACAAACAGCAGGAAGCGTCCGGCGTTGTCGTCGTTAACTTTTACAAAAATCTTCTCCTCTGAAACTACTGGGCCAAATTAAACCAAACTTGGCCACAATCATCATTGGGGTATCTAGTTTAAAAAATGTGTCCGGTGACCCGGCCAACCATCCAAGATGGCCGCCATGTTCACATAGACCAAGGTGAGCGACACAGGCTCTTTAGAGCCTCTAGTTTTGTTTCCCTTTATTGTTTATAAAGTCTTAATAATTTAAAGTTAAAATCAGAATCTAACAGGTAAATTTATGCTTTTCATTTTATTGAAGGATTCAAGAACAAATATTTTATGAAAATTGCAAAAAAAATATGTTTTATTGGTGGCAGCAAGCAATTGATCAGTTTAAGCTAGATATTTTATATTGGAAATTAAATTTAGATCTATCAAGTTTTCATTACAGAACATAATTTTAGCTTGTTCATGGGCTGTATAAAATTTACTTACTAGTACAAAGAGAGAAAATAACACATTTGGATCAAAATTATATCATGAAACAATTGGCTAAACATTAAGTTCTATTTGATTAAGACTGATTTATTTTCCATTTCAGTACAGATACACCTGCAGAGGTAGCCTTAGTTCAGAAGTTTGCCAGAAAAAATGGAGCTTTTGATGCTATTAAGTGTAGCCACTTTGCACATGGAGGTCTAGGAGCTGCAGAATTAGCAGAGGCTGTTAGCAAAGCTACTCAGCAACCTAGTGACTTTAAGTTCCTTTATAGTGTTGAGGTAATGGTCATATACATTGTTTGTTGGTATGAACACAAAATTAGAATGTTCAGTGTGAAGAAAATTACATTACAGAGTCTGAAAGAAATCAGTTCAATATATATTATAAGGGACCCTCATGGAGGATACAGAAGCCCTATAGTTTTCACTTTGGATGTCTGTCCACCTTTTCTTTCTGTGTCTCACTCAAAAATGTGCAAGCATGTCAGTTTTTTAACCAATGAGTTTGTTATACAGTTAACTCTCGTTGTCTCCAACTTGTTTGACTCGAAATTTCCGATGAGTAGAAGTTTTCTTGTGGTCCCGATCTTTGTTCCATATAAATGTATGTATTCCCACTTCTGATGTGTTGAAACTGGATAAGTCGAAATTTCAGTTAAGTTGAACTAAGTGAACGGTCCTAAGGTTAACAAAAGCATTAAAAATTATTATCTCAAATTTCTACCCATATGTCAAAACATGACCTTTGGGATTGTATTACATTGTTTAAGTTCATGAAAAATTATTTAATTTGTTTACAAATACATGTTATGGCGATTCACACTAATGAGCTTGGATGTGTCCGAAGTGGGGATTAAGTCTTCTGTTGGTGATCACCTAAAAACTACGCAATCGGCACCTTTAATCTTTTTGTATTTTCTATTAAAAGAAAGATTGAGATAAAAGAAAATGAAATCTCTTGTATCCAAGAATAAACAGATTTGTCAACTTTAAATGACTTAAATAACACTAAGATCAATTGGAAATTACTCTCTCGGATAAATAAGTGAAAACAATGTTATCATAATAATGAAAGACGATAACATACAAATACATCGATCTGTGACCAGAATGTTGATCTATTTTTCATTCAGATTTATTTAAGCATTACCAAGCTAAGCAAGAGGGTCTGTCAAACTTCAGGTTTTCGTTTGAGTCGTACTACAGGTATCTTGAAATTATTCTCTGGTCCGATTGACTTCGAGATAACGAGAGTCGACTGTATACTTCCATTTACACAACATATTATGGAGTAAAAAGCTGTCCGTCTGTCTGTTATCAACACTTTTGACACTAAGTTACTAAAAGTTGCTTTCACCAATTTTCATGTAACTTTGGTGAATAGTTTATATATATAGTGACTTTAACTTCTTTTCAATTTAAAAAAATTTCTGATTTTCTGTTTTGGAGTACCAAAACTCTATCCATAAAAAGAACTTTAATTCAAAAACACTTTAAAAAGCTGACATGAAACATTGGTGACTTGTTTATATCTATAGAAATAAGCTCCCTTTTGTTTTTATAAATTTTTTAAATCATTGCATAGTTGTAGATTTTTATTTGCTGAAAACTATATAGAAAATGTTCAAGAAAGGAAAGTTTAGGGTGTGATTAGTTGTATTTATAATCTTCTATCATAACTGTTGGTTACTTTTTAAATGTTTTAAGTCAATTATAATGAACATTGAATCATATCTCGCATATAAATCTCAAGCACTCACTTTTATATATCCCACTTTAGAAATCTATTGAGGAGAAGATAGAGACTATAGCCAAAGAGATATATGGTGCTGATGGTATAGAAATATTACCAGCAGCTCAAGAACAGATTGATAGATACAAGAAGCAGGTATGTTACAATGTTGTTTTACTTATATACTGGTGAAGATTATTATGTACTTTTATCTGAATTAGGTCTTCATTACTTACTGCTTGTAAATAACACCTGAAATTCTGAGATTTTTCATTATTTTTTTGGTATTTTTTTTTAAATCCCAGGTCATTTATTCAAGAATTTGCTAAAGGTGAAATGTCATGATTCAAGTAATTTAACTTGAACAATTTTGGTTTCAACACCCTAATAAATGACTGGTCCTTTGATAACATCATCCAAACAGGCCTAGGTAATACACTAAAAAGGGGAATTTACATGGCCATTGTCAACGTATTTACTCACAGTATTATGAATATGGCTTTCCGTAATAAATAGAATAACAAGTATATAGAGTGCCAACCAACATTCATATTTCAAGAATGAGTAAATTTAGATTTATATAAATTTGTTAATTTTATTTAGAACCAGAAAATATATGTGTGTAGGATAGTTATTTTTTGAGAAATTTGAAGTTAAATATCTTTAAAAGTGTGCTGCACTCTTTTTTCCCAAAAAAACTTATAAAATGTTTATATTAAAAGTATTAATATCATCTAATGACATTCTATATTACAGGGATTTAATGACTTCCCTATTTGTATGGCAAAGACTCACCTGTCACTGTCACATGATCCTACAAAGAAAGGAGAGCCTAAAGGTTTCACTGTACCTATTAGAGAAGTCAGAGCAAGTATTGGTGCAGGATTTATCTATCCTTTGTTGGGAACGGTGAGTTTTCATATGTTGACAAAAATGTTTTTTTATATGTATACAGTTTATGATTATATAAACACAATTATTTAAAGTTTGATGTTTTTTATCCAATCTAACTGTTGACACTTGATAATCTTATCAATACTGGGAATATTATTGGTTAATGAATAAATGATCGAGTATAAAAATAATTTTGTATGATTATTAATTAAATTAACTTGGAATGTAGGGTTGATTAATCAGCTATTTAGCTGATTTCAGTTGATTTGCCTCTTGAAATGTTGTTAAATTTTTTGTTGGATTTGGGGAAGAGCTGATATAAACTGACAATTTTAAAAGGAGATGGAATTGTTTTCAAATAGATTTTAATAATTTCAGTTATTTTTCATTTTAAAGTAAAATTCATACCTTGGTTTTTTGGAATGCTTGGAATATTATCTTCATTTGAATGTGAGGTTGATATTTATTAGTTCTAGTAGAACAAAAGGTTTATAGGTTAATTTGAATAAATGTTGGTGAATTGATTCATTTATTGTGCTATTTCAGGTTTGTATTGGTTTATGAATTCATCTACAATTAGGCATAGCAAATAGGTATAATTGCTGTCAGTTGAGGAAAACAAGTTCTCTGTAGCCTCTAGTTCCTAATGTTGTGATTTTGCTTTAAACAAATTTTGTATTTTACTTTCCAGATGGCTACTATGCCAGGATTACCCACAAGACCATGTTTCTACGATATCGATCTTGATCCAGAAACAGAGGAGATTGTTGGTCTTTCATAAAGATGGAAAGTACAAACTGAGAAAATTATTGACATGACCTCAATTATGAAATTTTGAAAATCATGATGTAAAGTATGCAAAAATGTGAAACACTTATTTTTTTATTTTTATATTACATGCTGACAACAATCAAGTGTTAATAGTACCTGTTATATACATCTGTTGATTTTAAAAAGAAATCTTTTCAGTGTCTGATAGTTATTTACAGTTATATCTACACTTCTGATACCTATAAAACTAACAGTTTGAAAAATCATATCTGGATTTAACTGCAACAGTTTTAATATACCCTACTCATTGATGTGTCATGTATTTTTCCACCTACCAGCAAGTACTCTTATCTCTTTTTCATTGCTGGGTGGAACTTTAAACTCCATTAAACAGAGGGGCATAGACGTAGGTTTTATAAAGAAAATATAAGATTGAAATTGTAAAGTTTGGTATTGGATAAAATGGAATGACTGGTAGATTTGCTGTCAAGAGGGGGATTTATTCAAAGATGTAAAGATTTGAAACAGATTATCAATTGTAGTTGTGTCTTAACCAAGTAGATAAGACTTGGTACCATATGAAGAACTTAAAGTGTTTTTGGTAATTTCTCTTAATATTAAGACTTACTCATGGGTAAAATACAATCATACTATGACAATCACCTTCTAAGATACAACTATCTTTGGATGTATTGTCGGTTAAATTAGCTTGGTCACTTGGGTGCTATAAAATTACTGGACAATTTCTCAACTGTGTGAGGGCAATACATGAATTTAGTATAACTGTATGTGGAAGTGGGCATTAATGACTTAAGATTCACAATAGAAAGTGCTCTTTGGTCTTATCATGTGAGATGTTTAGTTATTTATTTCTATGTTTATAATGTTGATTTTTTTCTTAATTAATTCATCAAATTAATCTATTCTAGTTGAAATTTTTATCTATACATGTACGAAAAATGTATATTACATTTGTATATGGAAATTTTCATTTGGTAACGTTGATGACCAAAAACCAATGCAAATGCTGGTGTCTTGTCATTTTAAAACGAAACATTTAGAAACTCCAGGAATAAGCAGTTTCATACAAAAAAAAACTTATTTATATTCTAGAAAGGTGAAGGATGCTCTATAATGAAATATGTATGTGCAGTAATCAGAAATACATGTTAAATCATTGTTTTGATAGTTGTCAATTATGTTTTGTTGAATGTTATCAGTTTTCATTTATCTTATAATTATTTATGTTTACAATAAAAGTGCCATCATTCATTAAAAAAATTTACAAGTGAAAATGATTTAGTTAATAATCTGTCAAATGTATCATTTAAAATGTCTGAAAATGGATTTTGACATTTTCTTTTCTCTTCCACCATCTGCCCTAGATTTATAGGCCCTGTGTGTCAGCAGCTGAAGAACCCATAGTCCAATGTCCATCATTCTGTCCTTCACAAATCCTACAAATGTCAATTCGTTTTTGTTATGCCAAAGAAATAAGAAGATGTGGTATGAGTGCCAATAAGACAACTCGCCATCCAAGCCAAAATTTGTAAAAGTAAACTATTATAAGTCAAAGTACTGTTTCCACACAAACCCTTGGCCCACACCAAACAGCAAGCTAAAAAAAGGTAAAAAAAAATTTCTAGTGTAAAACCATTCAAACAGGAAAACCAACAGTCTAATGACTCTAATCTATATAAAAAGTGAGAAACTAGAAACACTTAAGAACAACATCAACAAATAAGAACTACTCAACATCAGGTTCCTGACTTGGGACAAGTGGAAAGAAATGTACAGGGTTTAATAGGTTCCAACCTTCACTTACATATTGACCCTTTTGGCAGTAAACATTTGGATACATTATTTATTTATTTTATAACATTTCACTTTGTCTACTTAACTTTGCATTTGGTTAAAATTTTCAACCAGTTGAACCATTTGATTTGGTAAAATCACAGGCACTTGTCTCCAAAAAAGAAATTTCCTCTATACTTTAATAAAACCTTTATATTAAGGTAGAGAGGACATTTTTTTTCTGAGACAAGTGCCTGTGGGTACAACACTGATAATCAAGTCACAGTAAGAGAAGTTACAAATCATCAAAACTAAGGGCACAACATGAACTCCAAAAGGAGCAAGACCTGGTGCATTATCAGGGTAATGAGGTCCTGTTATATATATGTCATCCCACATGAGAATCCCCACTTTCCCTCGTACACCAACTCTTGCAGAAATTTTATAGGTTTTTCATCATTTTTCCAGACTTTTTTTCCCGCTACTGGCAATACAGTGTAACCAACCCCTTTAGTCTATAACTCAGATCCTAGAAGATTATGACGGATATAGCAATGAACAATCTTTATAATAAATACACTAACCCAAATTTGTCAAAAAATTCAAAATTGCTACTCTTTGTTTTGTAGTTCAAATCAAATCCCCATCTTCTTATAGAATGTAGGACAGAAAGTCACGGACAAAAAGTCACAGTACAAAAAGTCACAATTCAGTTTTTAGAACATTTTTTTTTATACAAGAAAAAAAAAATTAAAAAATATTTTTTTTTTTATTTTTCTTAAACTGTTATATATAAAGCAACTTTGTAATTAAAATTTATTCAATAAATGTCAATAATGATCAAATAATTGTTATGAAAACAAAATGTCAAAGTGACTTGGTACTTTTAAAAATAGTTTCATGGTGCCAAGAAATATCTCCTTTGCATGATTAAAATCTAATAAATTTTCAGTTAACAAAGCTTGTGAGCAATGTCCTATACTTAAAAATGAATAGATGTAATTAAAAGAAAATATTTCAAGATCTTTCTCTTATATATTCAAATATTAGTAAAAAAAAATAATTGTGACTTTTTGTCCTATCAAATTTGTGACTTCATGTCCTGTGACTCTCTGTCCGTTTACCTTCTTATAGTGTATACTGCAATAATGAACTAAATCTTAAAATAAAGAAAAGTAGTAGTGACTACCAAGGAGACAACTATTTATTAAAGAGTGAAAAATCAAAATGATTGTACTCAAAAGCTTTGTTTCATAAAAAAGAATACAAATATCTTGTTTTATGAAGGGATTAAACGTACTTTGTAAAAATAAATCAATGATTCAAGGCAAACAAAAATTCGCTGAAATGACATCAAGATGCTTGAATTCATGATTGACAACTTATCTGTTACGTTATCGTGACGTATTTTTCAACAATCATCATTTCCGTGGGAATCAACCGTTTTCCTCTTCTTGCAGACTTGTTCCTTTATTGGAATGAGATAGACCTCATACAGAATATTCTAAGAAACAATGACAAGATTCTAGATTATCCTTAAACTTCATGGTCCATTTACAGATGATAATTCCCTAAATATTAGTGTGGTGACAATGTTGAACGCATTAATTTGCTTATTAAAGTATGAATTAAAGAAAACAACAGGTACAGTTATACAGCCTCATATCTGGACTTGCACCTACGAAGTTGACAATGAGGACAATTAAGATAAGAACTAAACTCCGAAAAAAAAGATAATTTCAGCTTCCAAATTTTAAACCACAACACCGTCCTCTTCCTCAAATGTAGCGTACTGAATTCGATTTATCATCAGGTATGTATTTACACGAGCAATACAATGGGTTTCACATATAGCACAATATCTGCATACCTTTGCAGAGCATCTGAGATCATCACCTCCCAGTTTTTGGTGGAGTTAGAGTTGCTCAGTCTTTAGTATTCTATGTTGTGTTTTCTAGACTAATATTAGTCTTTTTGTCGTTCTTTGCCAAAGCAGTGTTAGTTTATTTTCCGAGTTATATATTGACTATCCATTTTGTATCTTCTGCTTCTCTATTATACACTGAATCATGTGTAAATAGTTGGAACACAGTTTGTAGTTGTTCATATTTGAAACATAATTAGTGCCTTAAATATCACTTACAGTTCATTCTGTTTTACTAGAAAGGGATACACATCTTTGGCTTAAATTATATTGAACATTCTTAAATCTATTCAGAAACTAGAGCTTCCACTTTTTGGTTACTACGTTGTGCTATCCGTTGTGGACAATTCGGAACTCTCACGCATTAACTTCATGTGTAACGATACTTTGACTTTGGTTTTTGCAATATGTGTAATGAATCCTAAATATTATCATCACACCTTTCTCAAGTACTATTGAACACAATGGCTTCAATTATTGGAAGCAAATTGAAAGCGACGAGTTGTAACGTGTTGACGCTTTTTGATCTACCAGTCAGTTTCCTGTTTTCGTATACTTTACTGGAGTCAATTTCTAGTTGAGATATTGTTGATCAACTTAAACCAATCTCTTTGTGTGAAGAGTTCTTTTTTGGGGAGGGGGTTCATATGTTTAAATATACATCAAGAGGACTACAACCCACCGACATGAAAACGTGAAGTAGATATCTCCGATTTTTTTTTTTTTTTTTTTTGTGACTAAACTAATATTTTATTACACAAGTATATACATATAATAGTTTTCTCTCTTAGTAAAAGGGATAAAAGAGGATTGGCAAATAATTCGTGAACATTCAGGATGAGAACAAATTCTGCTTACCCTTCCGGAGCACCCGAGATCATCCCCGGTTTAAGATTCGAGTTGCTCGAGCAGTTCTTATATTTCTATGTTGTGTTTAAAATAATGTTTGCCTTTTGTTCGGTTTTCATTTTTAACCATGACATTATATTTTTTTTTTATCTTGCATTTTTTAACTTAGAAAATCCCTTTGGTATCATTCACCACTCTTTTTTAATACACCAAATTACTTTGAAATATTCCTTTGGTATCATTCACCTGTCTTTTTCAATACACCAAATTACTTTGAAAAAATAGCAATATGGTATGACCAATTCAATATACACACCCAGAAAATTAGTGTCGACAACAATTGTAAGTACGATATCACCGTCCAATTTCAATACAAACATTTCGATAGTTTTTGTTTCATTTTAAATAACATATAAAGTCTTCTCCAAATTCATATTCAGTATATTACATATTATCCATTGTAGGGAATTGAGTATATCTTCTCCCAGTTTACGTTCAATGACATCAATCATTCAATTAACCAGACACATCATTTTGATGTCTCATCTACATTAATAGTAACAATAAATTGTATTAAAGATTTAATACGATACATAGTCATTTACAAATAAAATGAAAAACAAAGGTCAGAATATTGAGCCTTTAGGCACACCAATTGTGATGTCGTGGCTAAGATGAAATATCATTTCATTTACACATTGTTATCTGTTATGCCTAGTTACTTACATCAGTACTGGTGAAATTACTGCGCACACCATCAATGTTCTCGGCCGAGGCCATCTGTCATCATGTGTTACATGTTTCGAACCCTAGCTCGGTACACTCTCAGGATGTGGGCCCACAGTGGTGATCAATCACTGCGCATTGGTGTTGGGTTTCCAGCTACTACTGTCTCTCTTCATCCATATCCAGCAAGACACTTACTTTGCTGCTTGGTGCAGTTTCTTAATTGCTGCTCTTCTATTCTGGCGAGTCACTCCTAATGAACTCTTATATCAAGGCAGGAGTATGACAGTTGTTTTCTATTCATTTGATTTCTTTGATCTTTTGATTTTGCCAAATGATGAGGGATTTTACGTTTTGAAATGATTTTGTATTTTTGTTATTTTACTTTTTACACAGTAGCTGTTACGATTTGAACAATTAATAAATATTTTGATACAAATTCCAATTGATTTAAATATATAAGATAAAACATTGTGATTAACAGTGTCGAATGCTATATAACAACAATCAATTTCATCAATTCCATAAGTAAAAGTTGTTATAAAAAGCTTACAGTATGACAAGTACATTATATGAGCTTATACTAAAAAGATGATCTTCTCAAATCTGATTATAAATTACTTTACTGACTTTTTGTTGTTTTTTTATTTGGTTTTTTAACCATTTACTTCCCCTGTATCGTTTTGTGTTTGGCCTTCGTAGAGTTAACATCGGATTCTTGATGAAAAGTAGTGAAGTTTGATCGTTTAACATGTCTAAATATATGAAATATATCATACAATTTCAATGATATTTTTAGACGGTTATGCTACGGGTATATCTTAGAAAAACTAAACACTAGTTGTCCAAGCCTTAAATAAATTGAAAACAAATATGTTGTACATGTAAAAGGTAAAATCACAAAAACGATAATTCAATCGGAAAGTCCATAATCACATGGCAAAATCAAATGGCAAAACACATCAAAAACTAATGGATAAGAACGGTCATACAGCCCGTAACAGAGAAGTGATCGAATTGATGTTTCTTTACCGTCAAAATTAGCTACGTTATCGACAAACTTAATTGAGTAGTGACCGAACTATTGGTACTTTAACGTTAAAAAGATTGACAATGCTGACAAACTTTCATGTGTCGATAATCAAGTTTAATACCGATGATATTGAAAATAATTCTAATAATATGAGACAAAATATGTCCATGCACCATTTCGATTGGGCGAAAAGTAGTCATTTCTTCAAAGTCAGAACAGAAAAAAAATATTATGGAAGGACGTCTTGAGAAAAACGGAGGGAATTTAAAAATCTAGAGGTCTCCACAAGGCTTTCAACAAGGGTTGAATCTCACTCCTTCTGAAAAGCTCTAAATCGCCCCAACGTGTACATACGTTTGGTCATCAAGAGATTCTGGTTTCTCTTTTTGTGTGTCATAAACATTCAATTCGGATTTGAATTTAATTTACCGAAACATTCCGTACATTAAATCTTAGGACGGTCAGAACATTTTAAGGAAGCAACAGATCGAAATACAATTTTAAGTAGTACATAGATGTGCAATAATTCAGCTTCCTGTACATGTTCACGAAGTTCTAAATTTTGAATGTTGATTTCTTTAAAAAAACACCATTTTTTAACAATAAAAAATCTCAAAATGTCCGTTAACAATGAAAAAGATTGACCATGAAAAATCACATATCTAAGAAAAGCAGTCGTTTAATTGATTATAAGAAAGTTTCAGTATATCATGTTAAATTTCTTTAATTTGAGAGTTTTCCTTTAGTTACAAATGTAGCTCCATGTCTGATGGTGAAATACAAATGAATGTCTCAGAAAGTGGTGAATTAGTTTCCATAAATGACAGATGAATCGGGCCAAGCTTAGTAACTTACAGTAAACAGACTACTGTAACATTGACGCACTCGTCGAACTGTTTAAAAGATTTGTGTTTATGACCAAAAATTTATTCACAACTTCATTTATAAATTAATCTGAATTTCATAGCGCGTCGTCACAATAATGAAAGTTATAAAAAAATCTATAACCAGCAGATCTATACTTCTATAAAGAAAGTATTCTTGTACAAAAGGGTATTTATTATAAAATGGTCCTAACTATAGAATAGATAGTTTACCACATAAATCTTAAACGGAAGTTTCGACAATTTTAAACAGAAGAGATTTGAAAATAAGTTTAACTTTAAATAAACACTGAAATAATTTTAATACCTCGAAGGTGTAAAGAATAAACCAACAACCTCAATCTTTAAAAGTGTCTTCTTTGCACTAACCGACGAGTTCATGTTTACAGTAGAAACAGTGGATGTGACTCCAATAGATTAATTATCATTGTAGTCATGAATATTTATCGCTTATATTAAATTGATAAAGATTTTATCGAGGTCGCACCAACTGTTTCTACAGCTAAGATCAGTTACATGTAACATGATCTCGTCGATTCGCACGACGAAGCCATTGTTTATGACAGAACACACATTCTAGATTATGTATTTTTGTTTCCGTCAGTTCGAAAGTATTTGACCATTTCAACTCCTTTGTATTTCATAATATGTGTCATGAACAAAGACATATGTTCGATTGAATAATGATTTCCTCGTAACAAATGATAGAAATTTCGGAGATCCCGTATTTGATCCTTTACCGTTAAAATGAAAATGCCAATGACAGAGGTTGATTATAAAAATGTTTTACTGTGTTAAAAAAAACTTCGACTTAAACAATGAAAACTTATACGTTGGACATGAAATATTTTGTCGATGAAGAAAATTAAATTATGTCACTTCTGAAATAAGTTTGTCGATAACGTAACTTATTCTGACGGTAAAGAAACGCGAATTCGATCATTACTCTGTTACGGGCTGTATTCCCGACCGGTGCATTACGTTTGCGCGCATCACCATTACATTTGCGCGCAAAAATCATTACGTTTGCGCGCAGCTTTTGCATACATTTGCGCGCATTTTTTTGACAGGTAAACTCAGGTAAAATACAGGTCATAATACTTATTTATTTATCAATTTGTTCAATTATTTACAATTATCAGTACCTCTTCCGTTAGTCTAAGTCTTTTCTTAGGCAGGGAAAAAAGGTGATAAAGCCGCATATTTTCTTCGATTTTCAGATACAATTCAAAAAGTCAAAGGTGTACTGTAGACAAAAGTTTTAAAAATCTGTGACATAGCCCATTTATCATAACTTGAACTTAAGATATAACGGGGTTTTAAATTGATTTTAGAATTCAATATGAACAATATATTATTTGAATTTTGAACTATTTTCAAAATTAATAATTGATAGTCATATCTAGCTATTATGAAAATACCAATAAAGTAAGGTCATTTATAATTTAATATATATGAATAATTATTTTTACCTGAGATTACCTGTAAAATGAATGCGCGCAAATGTAATCAAAAGCTGCGCGCAAACGTAAAATATTTTAATCCCCAAATGCGCGCAAACGTAGTGCGCCCGCTTGCCAGTTCTGGTATAGGTTTAGGACTTCTGTAAAGGAGGGGCATCTATAGTAGATTCGGCTTTTAAGTGAGACTGGACTTTGTTACGAAAACTCAATAATTCAGTATAGAGTATTGATCGGTAGCCGGTTGATATACATTCTACATTTGAAAATGCCTGTACCAAGTTGGGAATGGGCGCACTACGTTTGCGCGCATTTGGGGATTAAAATATTATATATATCTTCCAATATATACAAAATCTTTTTTCCTTGCGACAGAAATGTTTAACGTTTTTGTCAGTTTAAAAAGATAAACACAAGACATGTTTTTTTGTAATTTCTCTTTCATATATGTGTATCCAAGGATTTGTATAGTCTTACTATACAAATCCTTGGTGTATCCTATAAATTTGTGAAATTGTTGTTTTAGAAATACCTCAAATTTATTTAATGTTCATAAATGTAGAAAAAAACGACATTTTTTGGGATGTATTTATTAAATTTAAAAAAAAAATGCATTATTGACTATTTCATGCTCGTTTTCTTGAAAATTGGAACAAATAATCTTTTTGAATGATATACAAATCAGTCGAAAAATGTATCTTTTCCCGATATGTCACAGACTCACAGTTTGACCGTGACGTAACATTTTACGTTGGTAACGTCATTACCTCCCATGATGTAACTGTATCGGATTTTACCTTTTACCGTGTATATAGATATAAACAATTATCTTGGATTTATCCTTGGTGTTCCTTATAAATTAAGCTCAAATGGAGAGCAGATGCTATAGATGTTGAAGTCAGTAAAGCTTTTTAAAATGCTAACACTTGTATTCATTATTTCAGTTATCAATATCGGAGACTTATAATACCATTATAATATTGGTTTTGCCAGAGACAAATATATATTGATATCGTCTAAAATAAATCTGTATATTTTATAAGATTAAAACGATATGAATAGTTTAAGAAATCTAAATGGTACTTTTTTTCGGTTCATAGTCTTACTATATACCAAACATACCTCTGTGCACAAAAGAGTTCCAAGGTGGTTCAAGTTGAACTTTGCATTTTATATTTTTGAATGAATGGACTTGATAGAAGAAAAAATCGAATTACCTCGTGGTCCAAATGGTAAATAATGATTTTGTTATAACTTGATAATCATCTTGGTATTTAACTAAATGTATAACATATATATATGATAATAATATATTTTTGAAACTGAAAGCAGCTGATCCACTTTTTTTTCTTTTTTGGGGATTCCTGCATAAATTTACTGACAGAGCCACTTTTGCTAAACATTGCTCTAAGGAGCTTTGGCTAACACTAAACAGCAAACTATAAGGGGTTCCAAAAAATGACTAGTGTAAAATAATTCAAACAGAAACATGAGAAAAAACAACAGTCTAATCTATATAAAAAACAAGAAACCAGAAACACTTATGAACCACATCAATAAAAGTAACTAAACATCAGGTTCCTTACTTAGGACAGATGCAAACAAATGCATAGGGTTTGAACATTAAATAGTACCAACCTTCACCCTAACCTGAAGTCATAGTGTACATAACATCACTACATAGAAAGACACTAATATGAGGCAGGCATAACCTGTGAATGGGGACGAAGTCTGTATGTATTATTTTCTTACCTCAAACATGTTAATAAAGGAAACGGAAATACCGTAACGTTCCCGATTTCGGTTCTGTGGTTAGGGATTTAGCTGTGACGTTGTTTAAATTATGACGTCATATTCAATGTAAACAAAAGAAACGCTTCCATCAGGTAACGTTTTTTTCAAATCAAACTAATTATTAAAAATGAAATTGTATTGAGTTCCAATCTTATATTTTACTAGACTGATACATATAATTTTCTTTTCAAAGTCTCATGCAAACAAGACAGATTTCTGCGCAAATGCGGGGAAAACCGGAACAGGAACTAGATCTGAAAAAAAAAATTAACGATTTTGAGTTCATTAGTAGAATGAAAAATTCGGGAAATTTTCCCGATTTTTTTTTTGATTTTTTTTTTATTGATTTTTCTACCGTAATTGGGGACTTCGTCCCCATATTAAGGTGCAGTCCGGTGTAGTCTTTGGAATGCTAAAAACAATAAGAACAATTTTATTTGTGTTACTGTGTTAATATGACGAAATCAGCTATCGTGTGGTATCACCGGCTGCCCATACACCGGGGACTCCATTGTAAATATCAATTGAAATTGGGGTCTCATTTGGGGGTTCTGATCCCGGATCCCATTTACTGTTTTTTCAGATTCCTGTATCCCGCTTTCACTATATGGGTAAGCAATTCTCTTTTTTTGTAATTTCCCTTGTCCCGCTAGAAATCATTTCCTGTTTTCACAGCACAATAATTTGTATTTCACATGTCACACTTACAAAAAATCGGCAATCCTGCATCACACTGAGACCCCATTGAGACGCACTGAAATGGCTTAACCTAATCAAAAGACATATTAACACAAGAAACAAGTAAACATTTACTGAACGAATAAATTTGATCTATGACATAATGTTAAAACAAAATCAATGAAATAAGTACTAGTCATTGTAAGGGACGACATCAAAAGTTCAATGTAAGATAAAAAACTTAATTCACATAGTTTTTTCACTGACCCCCCCCCCCCCCCCACCCCCTCTCTTAACTTAATTTGGGAAAAATTGATTTACCAATAGGGATATATGTAAAAATCGATTTTAGATATACAAAACTTGCAGAATTTCAACCCCCCCAACCCCATTGATTTGATTTAAGTTTTTTATCCTACATCGATCTTTTGATGTCGTCCCTAAGTGGTGAGATGTTAAACAATTTAAATTTAAGAAACTCAACCAAAACCTTAAATAGAATAATGTATACAGGTAAATGAAAATAATTTTGTTGTAAGGTATACAGTAATAAAGATTGTAAATATGTTTTACAAAATAAATAATTTAGTTGTTCATAGTACAAGAACAGAAGTGAAAATTTTAATTCATACCAAATTGTTATCAAAGGTACATTGTACCAGGATTATAATTTAATACGCTACTTATAATTTAATACAAACACTTATCAAAGCTGGTTTATATTGAAAACAGAGAGATGAGATTTAACACTAAATAAGTAAACATTAGATAACAAAGAAGATTTACACGAAAGTGCGGTTTGAGAGTACTGGCAGTTGGTGTCTGTTAAAATCATACTTTTCAGTATGGATATATAAATCTGTGAGGAATTGTATGCTCCTCAGATACAGATTTGTTGGTAATAGTAGGCTCTTTTACAATGTTTAAGAAACATCTTGATAAGGAATGAAAAATCTAAAAATATTTTTATCCACTCCATGTAGATCACAAGTCAAATCAGCACTCGATCATATTAGCATCTAGTCAAATTGGCACCCATTTAAAGTCATTGGGCATTTGGGTAGTCAATTTAATAGTATGTTTATTTGTTAAACTAACAGTTTCAGAGACTTATAAATAGCTCAGTAGGTTCTTTGTTGTACATTGTTAAACGATAATGTAGGTTTGGCAGTAAGAATCAACATTAAATATAAGTAATGCATGTTAAAATATAAAATAAATGTTAAGTTTTTTTTGTAGACCTGAACTGTATGTTTTTTAGCTCACCTGGCCCAAAGGGCCAAGTGAGCTTTTCTCATCACTTGGCGTCCAGCGTCCGTCGTCGTCGTCCTGCGTTAACTTTTACAAAAATCTTCTCCTCTGAAACTACAAAGTAAGATCTACAAATAAGTGACCACTTTAGGAGTTATTGCCCTTTATAGTCAATTTTTAACCATTTTTCGTAAATCTTAGTAATCTTTTAGAAAAATCTTCTCCTCTGAAACTACTGGGCCAAATTTAACCAAACTTGGCCATAATCATCATTGGGGTATCTTGTTTAAAAAATGTGTCTGGTGCCCCGCCCAACCAACCAAGATGGCCACCATGGCTAAAAATAGAACATAGGGGTAAAATGTAGTTTTTGGCTTATAACTCAAAAACCAAAGCATTTAGAGCAAATCTGACAGGGGTAATATTGTTCATCGGTAAATCTATCTGCCCTGAAATTTTCAGATGAATCGGACATTCCGTTGTTGGGTTGCTGTCCCTGAAATGGTAATTTTAAGGAAATTTTGCTGTTTTTGGTTATTATCTTGAATATTACTAAAGATAGAGATAAACTGTAAACAGCAATAATGTTCAGCAAAGTAAGATCTACAAATAAGTCAACATGACCAAAACATGACCAAAATGGTCAGTTGACCACTTTAGGAGTTATTGCCCTTTATAGTCAATTTTTAACCATTTTTAGCTCACCTGGCCCGAAGGGCCAAGTGAGCTTTTCTCATCACTTGGCGTCCGTCGTCCGTCGTCGTCCGTCGTCCGTCGTCGTCGTCGTCGTCTGTCGTCGTTAACTTTTACAAAAATCTTCTCCTCTGAAACTACTGGGCCAAATCAAACCAAACTTGGCCACAATCATCATTGGGGTATCTAGTTTAAAAAATGTGTGGCGTGACCCGGTCAACCAACCAAGATGGCCGCCACGGCTAAAAATAGAACATAGGGGTAAAATGCAGTTTTTGGCTTATAACTCAAAAACCAAAGCATTTAGAGCAAATCTGACATGGGGTAAAAATGTTTATCAGGTCAAGATCTATCTGCCCTGAAATTTTCAGATGAATCGGTCAATCGGTTGTTGGGTTGCTGCCCCTGAATTGGTAATTTTGAAGAAATTTTGCTGTTTTTGGTTATTATCTTGAATATTATTATAGTTAGAGATAAACTGTAAACAGCAATAATGTTCAGCAAAGTAAGATCTACAAATAAGTCAACATGACCAAAATGGTCAGTTGCCCTGTTTAGGAGTTATTGCCCTTTATAGTCAATTTTTAACCATTTTTCGTTAATTAAAGTAATCTTTTACAAAAATCTTCTCCTCTGAAACTACTTGGCCAAATTAATCCAAACTTGGCCACAATCATCTTTGGGGTATCTAGTTTAAAAAATGTGTGGCGTGACCTGGTCAACCAACCAAGATGGCCGCCACGGCTAAAAATAGAACAAAGGGGTAAAATGCAGTTTTTGGCTTATAACTCAAAAACCAAAGCATTTTGAGGAAATCTGACATTGGATAAAAATGTTTATCAGGTCAAGATCTATCTGCCCTAAAATTTTCAGATGAATCGGTCAATCGGTTGTTGGGTTGCTGCCCCTGAATTGGTAATTTTGAGGAAATTTTGCTGTTTTTGGTTATTATCTTGAATATTATTATAGATAGAGATAAACTGTAAACAGCAATAATGTTCAGCAAAGTAAGATCTACAAATAAGTCAACATGACCAAAATGGTCAGTTGACCCGTTTAGGAGTTATTGCCCTTTATAGTCAATTTTTAACCATTTTTCGTAAATTAAAGTTATCTTTTACAAAATTCTTCTCCTCTGAAACTACTTGGCCAAATTAATCCAAACTTGGCCACAATCATCTTTGGGGTATCTAGTTTAAAAAATGTGTGGCGTGACCTGGTCAACCAACCAAGATGGCCGCCACCGCTAAAAATAGAACATAGGGGTAAAATGCAGTTTTTGGCTTATAACTCAAAAACCAAAGCATTTTGAGGAAATCTGACAGGGGATAAAAATGTTTATCAGGTCAAGAACTATCTGCCCTGAAATTTTCAGATGAATCGGTCAATCGGTTGTTGGGTTGCTGCCCCTGAATTGGTAATTTTGAAGAAATTTTGCTGTTTTTGGTTATTATCTTGAATATTATTATAGTTAGAGATAAACTGTAAACAGCAATAATGTTCAGCAAAGTAAGATCTACAAATAAGTCAACATGACCTAAATGGTCAATTGACCCCTTAAGGAGTTATTGCCCTTTATAGTCAATTTTTAACAATTTTCATTAATTTGGTAAATTTATGTAAATTTTTACCAAATATAGTTCTCTGTTACTAATGGGCAAAGTTCATGATAGATATAATTGTAAGAAGCAAAATCGTTCAGTAAAGTAAGAACTTCAAACACATCACCATCACCAAAATACAATTTTGTCATGAATCCATTTGTGTCCTTTGTTTAATATGCACATAGACCAAGGTGAGCGACACAGGCTCTTTAGAGCCTCTAGTTCATAAATCTTAGTAATCTTTTAGAAAAATCTTCTCCTCTGAAACTACTGGGCCAAATTTAACCAAACTTAGCCATAATCATTATTGGGGTATCTAGTTAGAAAAATGTGTCCGGTAACTCGGCCAACAAACCAAGATGGCCGCCATGGCTAAAAATAGAACATGGGGGTAAAATGCAGTTTTTGGCTTATAACTCAAAAACCAAAGCATTAAGAGCAAATCTGACGGGAAGTAAAATTGTTGATCAGGTCACGATCTATCTGCCCTGGAATTTTCAGATGAATCGGATAATCGGTTGTTAGGTTGCTGCCCCTGAATGGTAATTTTGAGGAAATTTTGCTGTTTTTTTGTTATTATCTTGAATATTATTATAGATAGAGATAAACTGTAAACAGCAATAATGTACAGCAAAGTAAGAACTAAAAATAAGTCAGTATGACCAAAATAGTCAATTGACCCCCTAAGGAGTTATTACCCTTCATAGTCAATTTTTAACAATTTTCTTAAAATTTGAAGATTTTCAATAACATTTTCCACAGAAAGTACTGTTATAGATAGAGATAATTGTAAGCAGCAAGAATGTTTGGTAAAGTAAGATCTACAAACACATCACCATCACCAAAACACAATTTTGTCATGAATCCATCTGTGTCCATTGTTTAATATTCACATAGACCAAGGTGAGCGACACTTGCTCTTTAGAGCCTCTAGTTTTTGTAAACCTGGTATTAATCTGATTGTAAAGAACTTGACAAACATACTTGTGTTAAAGTTACCTTTAGTTTAGGCATACATTTAACAATCATTAATGTTAGTTGACATCACTATTATAGGACTGGGGTTTAATATTAGAGGAGGAATTGATGTACCACATTTGAAGAATGACCATGGAATATTTGTGACAAAGATCAGGGATATTGGTACAGCATATGAAGATGGAAGATTAAAAGAAGGAGATAAAATATTAGAGGTTAGCTGTATAAAATTTTCCAGTGGAATTGAACTAAGCTAATTAAAAATGATTTTATTTTCTGTATTGAGGTGTTATACCACCAAATCATGGTACGTCACATCCGGTTGTATACGAAAATAGGTAGAAAAAAATATTCCCTTGAATTTGACAGTTGTAGGTAATTAATCCTACATTTATTGCAGTAAAAGATTTCTGTGTCATAAACATATGTCTTGGTTATTTCATGGGTATTTCAAAGCACCATTATTTTTAGCTCACCTGGCCCAAAGGGCCAAGTGAGCTTTTCTCATCACTTGGCGTCCGGCGTCCGTCGTCGTCGTCGTCGTCGTCGTCCTGCGTTAACTTTTACAGAAATCTTCTCCTCTGAAACTACTGGGCCAAATTTAACCAAACTTGGCCACAATCATCATTGGGGTATTTAGTTTAAAAAATGTGTCCGGTGACCCGGCCAACAAACCAAGATGGCCGCCATGGCTAAAAATAGAACATAGGGGTAAAATGCAGTTTTTGGCTTATAACTCAAAAACCAAAGCATTTAGAGCAAATCTGACATGGGGTAATATTGTTCAACAGGTCAAGATCTATCTGCCCTGAAATTTTCAGTTGAATCGGACATTTCGTTGTTGGGTTGCTGCCCCTGAAATGGTAATTTTAAGGAAATTTTGCTGTTTTTGGTTATTATCTTGAATATTATTATAGATAGAGATAAACTGTAAACAGCAATAATGTTCAGCAAAGTAAGATCTACAAATAAGTCAACATGATCAAAATGGTCAGTTGACCATTTTAGGAGTTATTGCCCTTTATAGTCAATTTTTAACCATTTTTCGTAAATCTTATTAATCTTTTAGAAAAATCTTCTCCTCTGAAACTACTGGGTCAAATTTAACCAACTTGGCCATAATCATCATTGGGGTATCTAGTTTAAAAATTGTGTCCGGTGCCCCGCCCAACCAACCAAGATGGCCGCCATGGCTAAAAATAGAACATAGGGGTAAAATGCAGTTTTTGGCTTATAACTCAAAAACCAAAGCATTTAGAGCAAATCTGACACACAGTAAAATTGTTCATCAGGTCAAGATCTATCTGCCCTGAAATTTTCAGATGAATCAGACATTCCGTTGTTGGGTTGCTGCCCCTGAAATGGTAATTTTAAGGAAATTTTGCTGTTTTTGGTTATTATCTTGAATATTATTATAGATAGAGATAAACTGTAAACAGCAATAATGTTCAGCAAAGTAAGATCTACAAATAAGTCAACAAGACCAAAATGGTCAGATGACCACTTTAGGAGTTATTGCCCTTTATAGTCAATTTTTAACCATTTTTCGTAAATCTTATTAATCTTTTAGAAAAATCTTCTCCTCTGAAACTACTGGGCCAAATTTAACCAAACTTGGCCATAATCATCATTGGGGTATCTAGTTTAAAAAATGTGTCCGGTGACCCGGCCAACGAACCAAGATGGCCGCCATGGCTAAAAATAGAACATAGGGGTAAAATGCAGTTTTTGGCTTATAACTCAAAAACCAAAGCATTTAGAGCAAATCTGACATGGGGGGGGGGGGGGGGGGGGGGTAAAATTGTTCATTAGGTCAAGATCTATCTGCCCTGAAATTTTCAGATGAATCAGACATTCCGTTGTTGGGTTGCTGCCCCTGAAATGGAAATTTTAAGGAAATTTTGCTGTTTTTGGTTATTATCTTGAATATTATTATAGATAGAGATAAACTGTAAACAGCAATAATGTTCAGCAAAGTAAGATCTACAAATAAGTCAACATTACCAAAATGGTCAGATGACCACTTTAGGAGTTATTGCCCTTTATAGTCAATTTTTAACCATTTTTCGTAAATCTTAGTAATCTTTTAGAAAAATCTTCTCCTCTGAAACTACTGGGCCAAATTTAACTAAACTTGGCCATAATCATCATTGGGGTATATAGTTAAAAAAATGTGTCCGGTGACCCGGCCAACGAACCAAGATGGCTGCCATGGCTAAAAATAGAACATAGGGGTAAAATGCAGTTTTTGGCTTATAACTCAAAAACCAAAGCATTTAGAGCAATCTGCCATGTGGTAAAATTGTTTATTAGGTCAAGATCTATCTGCCCTGAAATTTTCAGATGAATCGGACCACCCGTTATGGGGTTGCTGCCCCTGAATTGGTAATTTTAAGGAAATTTTGCAGTTTTTGGTTGTTATCTTGAATATTATTATAGATAGAGATAAACTGTAAACAGCAATAATGTACAGCAAAGTAAGAACTAAAAATAAGTCAGTATGACCAAAATAGTCAATTGACCCCCTAAGGAGTTATTGCCCTTCATAGTCAATTTTTAACAATTTTCTTAAAATTTGAAGATTTTCAATAACATTTTCCACAGAAAGTACTGTTATAGATAGAGATAATTGTAAGCAGCAAGAATGTTTAGTAAAGTAAGATCTACAAACACATCACCATCACCAAAACACAATATTGTCATGAATCTATCTGTGTCTATTGTTTGATATTCACATAGACCAAGGTGAGCGACACAGGCTCTTTAGAGCCTCTAGTTTTATTTGGGATTTCTATAGAATATTTTGTAATCTTGCCGTGTTCTCCACAGAAATTTTGGATAGCATCACATTTTGTGTAAAATAATAAATTGTATTTTTTTTAATGTAATTTGTCGCGTTGTGGCAAAGCTCTATTTCCTTCATGTTATATACGTTATTGTTTATGACAAAATGTGTTATATTGTTTGTATGCTATAGGCCCTTTTTTGGTGAATAAAATATTCTATTTCACTCCATTATTTGTGTCTATATTGTTGAATTCATAACTGAGAATACAACATATCCAACTATAGCAGTCATCACGTGACTTTGGTGATGTCACACATCACCCGTATCAAGCCCAAGTAAAATGTATAGAAATGCATAGGGGCTTTCTGGAATCGAAAAAATACATTACTTTAAGATCATGATACAAAAAGAGTGGAAATATATAGTAATTCCTCATATATTTAGAAATATAAATATGCCTTTTGGAAAAGTTTAAATTTTGATCTTCTCCCTTCCAAATGCTTTTGAAAATTTGTCATGTTGCCTTGATAGTTCACACTGTTAAATCATACAACTACGGTAAATATTGGATTTTCTGTTGTGTTTAACCTTAAATTGCGATTTAAACAAAACAGATGGAATAATTATGGGAATATGTGCTTATTATTATATTCATAAATATTTGAAATATTGTATATGGAATAGTTTAATTAGGTCTTTCCACTTTTCTGAGGAAAGACCTATTGTTTTTCTTCTGATTATTTTTTTTTTTTCTTCCGCCAAATTTTGTTCTTGCGATAAACATTTGTTTCTCAATATGTCGCTTAGATATTTGGTATATGATATCGAACAGTTTATGCGCTTTTGAAATTTACCCTGCGTAACCGAATACTTTTCTTTGTAGGAGTTATCTCCCCAAACGCTGTTTTTCTTGTGTCCACGACTCCTTCGCAACCGTAAAAGATTACGACAAATTTATTTTACAAAATTGCTCGTTATATCCTTCTCATGATTTGTCCTATTTTGACCGAAGCGATATGAATGCTCCATATGAGAGTTATTTCCCCTTATGCATTTGATATGTATTTCTATCTTGTAAACCATAAGTGATAGAGACCTAGGATCTTTTGATTTGAGGTCCTTGGTCCAAAAAAATGAAAATTAGGTCAAGGTCAAAGGTCAAGGTCATATTCTATTTTTTGAATTGGGCTTATTTCCACTCATTTCCAGAAACTGTATAAGATATCGACAAATTATTTTGACTAAATTGTTAGTTGCGACATGTCGTAACTTAATAATTTTAGTTGAAAGGGTGCGTAAACAATGAATGGGAGTGTTTGCCCCTATCATATCTAAAATTATGTGTAAAGTGATATAACTTATTAACCATACATATTAGAGACCTAGGGTCTTTTGATTTGAGATCCTCAGTTTGTGACCTTGAAATTGAGGTCAAGGTCATAGGTTAATTTGACGTTCTAGATTTTGACCTTTGCTTTAAATTCATATCTATACATCATAAAGCCATATTAACTGACATTTTAGACTGATTTTTAATATTTTAATATCAAAATATATATTAACTGGTGGAAAGACCTTCAATTGTTCTCTGAACAATTGGTTTTTAATTTTTTATTATGTCCCTTCCAAATTGATTTGAAAATAAGCTATTTTCAGAAAATCTGGTATTATTTTTCAAGATGACAACCACATTGACAGCATGGGGCGACATGGTAAAAATATAATTTGTGAGATTTTTACAATGAAAAGCAAAAACTGTTGGATGCTCACATTTTCAGTCATTGTCTTACCTTAAAGCAGCATAAAATCGAACATTGGTTCCTTTTGATTAAGCTTAAACATGCTGTTGTTATTTTTATACGACCGCAAAAATTGAAAATTTTTTGGTTGTATATTGGTATCACGTTGGCGTCGTCGTCGTCTGAATACTTTTAGTTTTCGCACTCTAACTTTAGTAAAAGTGGATAGAAATCTATGAAATTTTAACACAAGGTTTATGACCACAAAAGGAAGGTTGGGATTGATTTTGGGAGTTTTGGTCTCAACATTTTAGGAATTACAGGCCAAAAAGGGCCCAAATAAGCATTTTCTTGGTTTTTGCACTATAACTTTAGTTTAAGTAAATAGAAATCTATGAAATTTTGACACAAGGTTTATGACCACAAAAGGAAGGTTGGGATTGATTTTGGGAGTTTTGGTTCCAACAGTTTAGGAATAAGGGGCCAAAAAAGGGCCCTAATAAGCATTATTCTTGGTTTTCGCACAATAACTTTAGTATAAGTAAATAGAAATCAATGAAATTTAAACACAAGGTTTATAACCACAAAAGGAAGGTTGGGATTGATTTTGGGAGTTGAGGTCCCAACAGTTTAGGAATTAAGAGCCAAAAAGGGCCCAAATAAGCATCCCCATTTCCATTCTCAATTTTATTATTCTTGGTTTTCACACCATAACTTTAGTATAAGTAAATAGAAATCTTTGAAATTTAAACACAAGGTTTATGACCCCAAAAGGAAGGTTGGGTTTGATTTTGGGAGTTTTGGTCCGAACAATTTAGGAATAAGGGGCCCAAAGGGTCCAAAATTGAACTTTGTTTGATTTCATCAAAAATTGAATAATTGGGGTTCTTTGATATGCCGAATCTAACTGTGTATGTAGATTCTTAATTTTTGGTCCCATTTTCAAATTGGTCTACATTAAGGTCCAAAGGGTCCAAAATTAAACTTAGTTTGATTTTAACAAAAATTGAATTCTTGGGCTTTTTTGATATGCTGAATCTAAACATGTACTTAGATTTTTGATTATGGGCCCAGTTTTCAAGTTGGTTCAAATCAGGATCCAAAATTATTATATTAAGTATTGTGCAATAGCAAGAAATTTTCAATTGCACAGTATTGTGCAATAGCAAGAAATTTTCAATTGCACATTATTGCGCAATAGCAAGAAATCTTCAATTGCACAGTATTGTGCAATAGCAAATATTTTCAATTGCACAGTATTGCGCAATAGCAAGAAATATCTAATTGCACAATATTGTGCAATAGCAAGAAATTTTCAATTAGAGTTATCTTTCTTTGTCCAGAATAGTAGTTGAATCAACTTAAATCATTGTTTTATACAATATACAATGTATATTTACTTTTACTACCAACTGATAAATTAAAACAATCTTTACCATTCAGTGATAACAAGCACTTTATTTTACATTTTAATATTTTATGATGTATTTAAATGAGTAGTTATTGTTGCAAACTCCATTAGAAATTTGAATTGAGATCAGTTTTGGAAAAAGGGAAAGGGGGATGTGAAAAATAAATGGGGGGGGGGGGGAGGTTAAATTTTTCTCATTTCAGATTTCATAAATAAAAAGAAAATTTCTTCAAACTTTTTTTTGAGAGGATTAATATTCAACAGCATAGTGAACTGCTCAAAGGCAAAAAAAACATTTTAAGTTCATTAGACCACATTCATTCTGTGTCAGAAACCTATGCTGTGTCAACTATTTAATCACAATCCAAATTTAGAGCTGAATCCAGCTTGAATGTTGTGTCCATACTTGCCCCAACCGTTCAGGGTTCAACCTCTGCGGTCGTATAAAGCTGCGCCCTGCGGAGCATCTGGTTAGAAAATTTTGAAAAATGGCGACCAAATAATTTTCAAACGTAGAGGATGTTCGACACTTATTTTGTCCATGCACATAATTCAATTTAATTTCACTGTTTATATTGCAATTAAATATGACACGTTATTGCCACTATAATAATAGCCTTGGACATAGCTAGATTAAGGAAATATTAATTAAGTCATAACATCAATGTGATCAAAGAAATCAAACATGGCACCGAATCACGATGTAAGTTCACCTGGCTCTACAGATCATTTAAGCTATAGTAATAACTTAGAATCTGTCATTGACCTAAACTTTTGAAAAGATTTTCTCATCTGAAACCACTGGAACAATTACAACTGTAAACATGTACTTGAGCTGCATGTTCTTAGAGTGTCTAGTAAAACTAGTATACACTTAGGTTTTTGCTCTACAAATCAGCTAACATGCCCATCAGGCATAAATTAGAAATAGGAAAATGCAAGTATTTTTTAATATCTTCAAAAGCAAAGCATCACAGATAGAAAAAAATCGCATACCAAAATTTGTATTGCTAAGAAATTTATATTTGTTTACAAGTTAAACATAATATCATAGAAAACATATGTCATAAAACCTAGAAATGTGTTAAAAAAAAACCTGGTACTGACTTAATTGATATTTTGGTAAATTCCCTCTTACTGAACTGTGATAGAGCAAAAGTTGCATTACCTCACAAAATGTAAGGCTACAGGTATTTTAAATCAGTTTAAGATCCAAGTAATTAATGCAGAGCCAGGTTAGCCCCTAATCTAACTCTCTATATGTATAAAATGATTCACAAAAGATTTAGCCTTTACTTTTATTCTATTTTCAGAATATATGATTTGAAAAGTAAAAATATCAGATCTGTTGTGAATTTGTTGTGTTTAAATTTGCAGGTAAATGGTGAGGATTTAAGAAATGTTAGTCATAATGAGGCTGTGCAGGTATTCCTGAAGGCAGGGGGGAATGTCAAAATGCTGGTGCAACACAATGCAGAGGCCTTTTACAAGGTAGATATGATTTATTTTGATCCCATTTTGGACAATGTAAAGCACATGTGAAACATATGATATTGCCTGCTGCAGAAAGTTTTATATTCCAACTGTCAGGTTTCATTGGACATGTTTAAGTTTTGTGGTTTGTTCAATTCCTGTGATATGATAAATAAGGCCACTTCATTGAATGTATGATATGATTATAAGATCACTGTGTACATTTGGTGTATGGAATACTGTTTAAGAAATAATTCTATCCTGACATGCTCTATGCTCATTTTAACATGGGTAGGCATTATATTTGTTAATATCTTAATACCGAGCGTTTGCGAGGTATTAAATGTTTACAAATATAATGCCTACCCATGTTAAAATGAGCATAGAGCATGGCAGGATAGAATTATTTCGATTCTAATAGGAATATTTGAACTTTTTCACTTCGAAGCTGACCTATAGTAAACGCTCGGAATGTCGCCATTTTGATTTCATAAACTAAAAACATTATAGAAAATCAGCAATTTATCAATAAAAAAAGAACAGAAACATTTAAACTTACTTTTAGAATGTTTTTATTTAATTTCCTAGCGAGCAACACCAACAAAAATGTCCATTTTGATCTCTGGCGTTGTTCAAAATTCATCTGACGTTGCAATTTCAATTGTGACGTCAATCACGTGCAGCCCATGTTCTATTTGAATTAGAACATGGCTTTGTACTCAAAGCTTAAGAAGAACGTCATATTAGAATTGGTTACATGTCTGTCTGGCAGGTAACATATAACCTTGACCTCATTTTCATGGTTCATTGGTCAACGTTAATATTTTGTGATTTGATTTGTTTCTCAGGTACAATTAATGATAGGACCATTTATATTTTTGGTGTATAGAATGAGTATAAGGTATACATGCCTTTCCATAACTCTTGTGAATAGTTTTTTTTAAGGATTTAAAACTAATGATAAATTTTTCTTTTATTTCAGCAAAAATTAAAGGAATTCGAACTTCTAGATAAAGAATTAAACCAAAAAGCAAAGGAAGCAGCTGAAAACAGTAGTTCATCTTTGATATGGACAGCTCTAGGTATTTCTGTGGTTGTAATAGCTGGTAGTTTGTTCTTTGCCAAGAAATATAATAAACTGCCTGATTTGTTGAATATTAAACTACCAACATCTTGGTCATCTTAATAGACCTTTGATTGTATCAACAGTATCTAACTTAATGGTTGTTAATTCAGACTAACATTTCAAAAGTTTAATGAAGTTAGTTTGGATGGAACTGAAGTCTTTAAAGAAACAATTTACCTGATGAATATTCAGTGAATAGTGATGAGTTATAAAATAACTACACTTATACTGTAGATGGAGTAGAGTTGTAGTTTTAAGTTTTCTGATGAAAGAGAGGGAAAGTGAAAAAATAGATCTCATTAATATACAAATTCAATTCACAAGATCAAATTCATTCTAATTCTTCTTATTTAGATATTTTTAAAAGCATTTTATTTTAGATTATCTGATTATATACCATCCATGAGTATCCACTGCCACACAGCAATTGCATATTTAAAAGTTTATATTCTTAAGATTTTTATTTAAAAGAAATGATTAGCATGTTCAAATATCATAATGTAAAAAGGTTAGATAGTTCATAGGGTTTTCTTTAAATCTTCTTCAATATCATTTACTTGTATGACTGAAGTAAGAGTTTTTGCAGAATATTTAAGCATATACATTTTTTCAAATGGAAAGTTAATTTGTATATATGTTATGGAATGCATTGATTACTGTGATCTCTGTCTTTATTATGCTCAAAGCATTTATTTTTTATGCAGATGCAGATTGATTTTTTAAAGTCTCAAGACTTTTATTATTTTAGGTTTCTGTGATTTGACAATAGAGATTTGGTTATTTTAAGAGGTCATTACTTTAATTATAATGTATTGAAAGATAGGTTGTTGTTGAGAGTTCTAATACAAGAACATTAACGTTTGGGCATGGGATTGGAAGGCACTCTTTGTTTCACCCATACAATTGCATTTTACTTTGCATACATACACTCACAATTTGAACTTAAAAGACCTCACAATTTGAACTAAGTGACCTGCCTGAACCCATTCAAAAAAAAGTTAAGTGCCTTCCAACTCCCCCATATTTTTTTTAATAACCTTTCAAAGGTTTTATAAAATTTCTAATAACTGTGGTAATCTATCAAGTGCTTAAATTGTTATATATATAATACATATAATCATTATTATCAATTGAGTATAGGGTTTACTTCTTCAACCTGAATTACAAAAATGTAAATACAATATAGATTTTACAAAATACAGTACTAAATGATAAAATCATTTTAAACAAGTCAGCACAATTTTGCTTTAATTTTATATAATTGGTAGTTTCTCCTATACATATCCTTGTTTTTGCTTAATATATATTTAAACATTGCATTAATTCATTTGAACTTCATTTGCTCTATTTGATAATCTGGTAATGCTCCTACATTTATTTTTATGTATTTGTTGTTAATCCATATTTTTCATAAATATATATATTGCTGGTTAGAGTAGACATCTTTCAGTTTTAATAATTTGAAAAAAGATGTTTCAAATATTTCTAGAGTATTAAACAGAATTTTGAATTTCTCCTTTGATTATTTTTCTTTTTCTGCTTAAGGTAACATTTTTATAAGATAACGACAATGAAAAAAGAGACAATTGAAATTTTAGAACATTGAGTCAAATTTTACAGTGAGTTCATAATGCTAACTAATGAACAATTACAATGTATAAGCTAATATAAATATCATTTTTTTTCTACTGATAAAAAGTATAAGAAGTTGACTATAGGTTGCATATTTATTCACTACAAAAGTCTAAAAGTCTGAAAAGACCAGTTTTTGTCTTAATTTGCATGAACTTTTACTCGACATTCTCCAAAAGTATGACTTGTGTCTTAATTTTTCTTGACAAATTCTCATTTATATCAAATTTGTATGAAATTTATTTGACATATTCTCGACATTCTGAATATTGTCTTAAAATTTCTTTACAAATTCTTGACATTTGAATACTGTCTTGAAATTTCTCGACATTCTGTTTTTTTCTCAGTATGGCTTGACATATTCTGAAAATGTTGAATTGTGTCTTAAATTTACTTGACAGTTCTGAGTTTTACAAATCATGACCAATATTCATGATATAACTTTAATATTTATTTCTCTTTATATAATATACTGTTGTTTCAAGTTACACTTCAATAATAAAAAATGGGCATGTAAAATAAATGAAAATTTGGGTAAATAAATATCTTTACAAATGCAAATATGGCTATGAAATCTAATGTATAAAATAATTCAAATGTGGGTGTGTTGATATAAAACAATTGAAAATTGGTTTTTAAATAATTACAAATTTTGATTACTTAATTTTACAAATTAAATGATTAAAACCAATCATACTGTAGACATATTTCATTCTACATTCATAATATTCAATTTTTATATGGTAAATAATTATTGTACCAACATATGGTTTTTTGAAATAGTAAATTATGATGATATACAAATGATTCATTTAACAGAAGAAAATTTGTGTAATGTCATCCGTTGGAATATATATTAAGTATTACACATGGACAGGATGTTCCAATAAATTTAAGATATTCCACACACCAGATTACATGCAACTGTCAAATAGAAATTACTGCTTTGCCAGTAATAAGCTTATAAGTTGACCTACCATGCCAAACCAATTTTAAGATTTTGTTCATAGATGTAAATGAAAAAAAAGGAATTAAAATTGATTTTCTTCATGAAAATTATGAAATTATTTTAACATAAAAATAATTTGAATATTTCCCAAAGATTAAAAGAAAAATATTAACTTCTCCAGGAATAATAAAAAAATGTATTTATAATGGGTCCATTGTAACTGCCTACAAGACACCTATTTTAGTAAAGCAAATTTGAATGGCAGTTTTGCGAACGGCAAATATCGAAATACTGTTTGTCAGTAACCTTAACTTATATTCCAAGTGAAAATAATTTATTAAACGTTTAATAAAAATAAATCAAAATTAAACTACATTGGGGGTTATTCAGAGTATTCCAACTTAGTTGCACCAAAAGGGTATCTTACTATACCAAATTAATCATTGATTCTTCAAAGTTTAGTTTAGCAATAGTAAGTATATAACAGCAATAGAATGTCATAAACAGTGCAGAATAAGTCTGTTCACATTTTAAGGCGAAATTTATACTGTTGAGATAGTGTCAAGACATATTTAAGACTGTAAAGAATGTGTCGAGACATATTCAGACATTTTTTAGAATGTCAAGAATATGTCAAGACAAATCGAGACATTATTAAGAATGTCAAGAATATGTCAAGACAAATCGAGACATTATTAAGAATGTCAAGAATATGTCAAGACAGATCGAGACAAATTTAAGACAGTCAAGAATTCGTCGAGACTAATCTAGACTCTTATCAGATGATACAGGAAGTGTCGAGAAATTTTAAGACAATGTTCATACTGTCAAGACACTTGTCAAGAAAAATCAAGAACCTTATTAGACAAATTCATACTATGTCAAGAACTTTTTAAAATGATTTAGACAAATTAAGAATGTCTAGTAAAAATTCATGCAAATTCAGACAAAAACTAGTCTTTTCAGACTTTTTGACTTTTGTAGTGATTACAGCAATGATCAATATTTTTCATATGACAAATTTTGAACCCTTCATTTAGAGTTTATTGATAAATTTGTACATCCACAAAGTAATGGTTCAAGTCACATCAATATTCCATGACATTCATCATGTTTTCCTCCCCATGTGTTTTATGTCTTGGTACATATGTTATTAAATAGAAATAAGAATAGTAACTTTCATTTAATTTATCATTAGTACTTTTAAATTTTTTGAAATGGAAGTAATTTTGTAGACATGGTGATAAGAAAAAAAGCTGCAAAAATAGCTTTAGCCAGAAAGTGTAAAATATAATACCTGCAAAAATTGATATTGTTTTTTTCAAAATTAGAATAAATTCACAGTTTTAAAATTGGGGGAATATTTAAGCAATTTGTCCATACTTTTTACATCTCAGATAGGTACTTAATATCATTAGTATAATAGCAATGCATTGTAATATAGATTTAATGTATAATCAGGGCAGATTAATGAGTAGTAGTTCTGGGATGTCAGCAAGTGGCATTTTTCACTACTGTACTATGTAATCGATATTAATTTATACATTTTTACTCAAAGGTTTGCAATAGTAAACTTCAGTTTCTTTTTGAAAATTTCTAATATAAGGACTGACTATACTTAGTTGTTATATTCTGTTCAGTTTTGTTTGTTATGCAATATTTTTGTTCTCCAGGGATCATATCGTTATGTTTTACCTGTATTTGTCTCATGGTTGTTCTGTTTAAATATATTGTACGATAAAGATAAGCACTAACCAATTCCATTACACCTTCCCTTTAATATGAGTCAATCATAGTTTCACAAAAGTTCATTCAGTTTTTATCAGTCCTGTAGTTTTAAGTTTATTTAGCTTCTTAGTTAAAGGTGTGTTTATTTGTGGTTTGGGGAAAGGTTTAATTCCAAATCTGTTTATTGTCATTATTTTTACACTTTCATTTTCATTGCTATGGAATTTATATGTATTGTTGACTACTCAAGTTAAACTTGTGTTTTTCTTCAATTTCGATATGGGATATCAATATTCCTTCATTGATAAGAAAGACACAATACTTGTATATTCCCTTAGTAGATATGATACAGTGACAGACCAGAGATAAGGTAAATGTAATTATCATTCAATGTATTGATGTAAAATATGACCTGACTCATAGAAAAGTAGATAATTTATACTATCTGAGTACTAAAATTCATTTTGATTTTGCATTTATAATTTTTTTGCAAGGAACAATTGTTAATTCTTCTTTATTTACAATGTATTTATCTGGAACAACTTTCATGAATGATAATAAAGTTATAACAAATAAAACGAGTGTTTATTAGCCTTGATAGTTATATTTATAGGAAATCTCTAATATAGCTGCCATGGAAAAAATTAAGTTAATGGAAAGCTTCAAGAACTGCTGACCCAAGTAGAATGGAATTTGGTTTATAGATATAATTTCTGTTATTCCTTGAAATATATCCTTACTGTTTTGGACCACATGGCTACTAGTATCTGAAACCAAATAATGTTGTTGGATGGTTCTTGGAATGATGATCACTTCATAATATTAGTCCCAAATGCAAGGTACACTCTGTCTCTGGAATACTATGTTGACTAAAAGAAAAAAAATACTACCAAACAAAAAAAAGAAGTGGTATGATTAATGCTACCAGTGAGACAACTAAATATTCAATTCGAGTTAAAATGATGTGGATGTTGGCAATAATAAGTCACTGTACAGCCTTCAAAAATGATCAAATTCTATATTGTATAGTTCAAACAGTAAAATAAAAGCCTTATTTATAACAATACAGTTTACAAACTAGAGGCTCTAAAGAGCCTGTGTCGCTCACCTTGGTCTATGTGAATATTAAACAATGAACACAGATGGATTCATGACAAAATTGTGTTTTGGTGATGGTGATGTGTTTGAAGATCTTACTTTACTAAACATTCTTGCTGCTTACAATTATCTCTATCTATAACAGTACTTTCTGTGGAAAATGTTATTGAAAATCTTCAAATTTTAAGAAAATTGTTAAAAATTGACTATGAAGGGTAATGACTCCTTAGGGGGTCAATTGACTATTTTGGTCATAGTGACTTATTTTTAGTTCTTACTTTGCTGTACATAATTGCTGTTTACAGTTTATCTCTATCTATAATAATATTCAAGATAAAAAAAAAAAACAGCAAAATTTCCTCAAAATTACCAATTCAGGGGCAGCAACCTTACAACCGATTATCCGATTCATCTGAAAATTCCAGGGCTGATAGATTATGACCTGATCAACAATTTTACTTCCTGTCAGATTTGCTCTTAATGCTTTGGTTTTTGAGTTATAAGCCAAAAACTGCATTTTACCCCCATGTTCTATTTTTAGCCATGGCGGCCATCTTGGTTTGTTGGCCAAGTTACCGGACACATTTTTTTTAACTAGATACCCCAATTATAGCTAAGTTTGGTTAAATTTGGCCCAGTAGTTTCAGAGGAGAAGATTTTTCTAAAAGATTACTAAGATTTACGAAAAATGGTTAAAAATTGACTATAAAGGGCAATAACTCCTAAAGAGGTCAACTGACCATTTTGGTCAATTGACTTATTTGTAGATCTTACTTCGCTGAACATTATTGCAGTTTACAGTTTATCTTTATCTATAATAATATTCAAGATAATAACCAAAAACAGCAAAATTTCGTTAAAATTACCATTTCAGGGGCAGTAACCCAACAACCGAATGTCCGATTCATCTGAAAATTTCAGGGCAGATAGATCTTGACCTGATGAACAATTTTACCCCATGTCAGATTTGCTCTAAATGCTTTGGTTTTTGAGTTATAAGCCAAAAACTGCATTTTACCCTTATGTTCTATTTTTAGCCATGGCGGCCATCTTGGTTGGTTGACTGGGTCACCGGACACATTTTTAAAACTAGATACCCCAATGATGATTGTGGCCAAGTTTGGTTAAATTTGGCCCAGTAGTTTCAGAGGAGAAGATTTTTGTAAAAGATAACTAAGATTTACGAAAAATGGTTAAAAATGGACTAAAAAGGGCAATAACTCCTAAAGGGGTCAACTGACCATTTCGATCACATTGACTTATTTGTAAATCTTACTTTGCTGAACATTATTGCTGTTTACAGTTTATCTCTATCTATAATAATATTCAAGATAACCAAAAACAGCAAAATTTTCTTAAAATTATCAATTCAGGGGCAGCAACCCAACAACGGGTTGTCCAATTCATCTGAAAATTTCAGGGCAGATAGATCTTGACCTGATAAACAATTTTACCTCTGCCAGATTTGCTCTAAATGCTTTGGTTTTTGAGTTATAAGCCAAAAACTGCATTTTACCCCTATGTTCTATTTTTAGCCATGGCGGCCATCTTGGTTGGTTGGCCGGGTCACGCCACACATTTTTTAAACGAGATACCCCAATGATGATTGTGGCCAAGTTTGGATTAATTTGTCCCAATAGTTTCAGAGGAGAAGATTTTTGTAAAAGATAACTAAGATTTATGAAAAATGGTTAAAAATGGACTAAAAAGGGCAATAACTCCTAAAGGGGTCAACTGACCATTTCGGTCACGTTGACTTATTTGTAGATCTTACTTTGCTGAACATTATTGCTGTTTACAGTTTATCTCTATCTATAATAATATTCAAGATAATAACCAAAAACAGCAAAATTTCCTTAAAATTATCAATTCAGGGGCAGCAACCCAACAACGGGTTGTCCGATTCATCTGAAAATTTTAGAGCAGATAGATCTTGACCTGATAAACAATTTTACCCCATGTCAGATTTGCTCTAAATGCTTTGGTTTTTGAGTTATAAGCCAAAAACTGCATTTTACCCCTATGTCTATTTTTAGCCATGGTGGCCATCTTGGTTGGTTGGCCGGGTCACGCCACACATTTTTTAAACTAAATACCCCAATGATGATTGTGGCCAAGTTTGCTTTAATTTGGCCCAGTAGTTTCAGAGGAGAAGATTTTTGTAAAAGTTAACGACGACGGACGCCGGACGCAAAGTGATGGGAAAAGCTCACTTGGCCCTTCGGGCCAGGTGAGCTAAAAAACAAACTTAACAGACATGAATCAATGACACCTGCGGAATTACAGGTTCCTGGCTTGGGAAAGGCACATAAAGATTGCAGCAATGTTAAATATCTCCATGAGTATTTGTTCCTAATAGAATCAATGGTTTAGAATATTGATCCCAACAGTTACAGTTATAGCATTCTTTTAAAAAGTTTTGACAGAACTTTTATGTTGATAATGGAACCTAGTGAATGAGTTGGCAATTTGGCAAACCTGATTTGCCATTTCCATTATATTCTTGCAGGTACATGTGTACTATATTTTTAACCAGATTTTCTGATGGAAATAAGGTGATATCAGATTTTTGTATGGTGTTCAATTTGCTAAACTAGTATATAGTATTGTTTATGGGCCAGCTGAACCCTGCCTCTGGATGCAGAATTTTCTTGCTGGATTGAAGACCCATTGGTGACAAGTTTTTTGCTCTTAGGTCAGGTTTTTGTCTCTTTGACACATTCCCTGTTTCCATTCTCTATTTTTATTGAATTAGGTTGTATGGAGGGTAACAGGAGTGAGGGCGCTTAAGCTGATTATGTGTGTTAACAAATAAACAATTCAATAAATGCCTTCCAAATTTTAATATGCTACACTGATGATAAAACGGAGGATTATTTTGATATTTCTGATTTTCACTTTTGTTGTTAGGATTTAAGACCCTTGTCAGATTGATTTGAAAATGGCTTTAAATTCATCACTGTTCAAAAGAAAAGGGAAATTATTTTTCAGATAAAATTTTAATAATTTTCAGTTAATTATGTTTCATGGCTAATTATCAGTGTGTTGGCCTCCATGATTCTTTACTTTTTGTCTAGCCTGTAACAAAAGTAGCAGTATGCCAGACAAAGATACAATGTATTACTACAGTGGATTCATTATTATTCATTGGATACCAATTTTCTTGGATTTTATAAGTACAGGTGAACCACGAAATTAAATGTTCAACGAATAGCAAGTTTTATATAGGCTTTGTATGCAGACTTTGGCAAAACCTTGAAAATAAATATCCACGAACTTGTAAGTTTTCCTTAATACACGAAAATTGGTACCCACAAAAATAAATGAATCCACGTGCAGTATTCATCGGCTGCTATTTAAGCTATTTGTATATAGTTATATATTTAAGAAGGTAAAAGGCCTGGATGCTCCATACCTTGTATGTAGATACCTTGTTATAAAGTTTCCGTCATGTGCCCATGGTCCTTGGCCTCATTTTCATGGTTTAGTGACTGCTTAAAAAATGAAAATTTTTGTAAAAGTGAAATACTCACTTATTGGGAGAAAGAGGATAGCTATATTTGGTATAAGTGTTCATTGCAAGGACTTCATATCCATCAGGTCGGGATTACCTGACCCTAACCTAATTCCATGGATCAGTGATCAAGGTTCAAGTTATATTGTTAAATCTTATGTCAGATACTAATAATACTATAAGCATATTATTGGATTTGGAATGATTGTAAGGTGTACATGTCCAACTGACAGGACAGAAGAAGAAGAAAAGTAATAGGACAAATGTATATTGGTCTTGCAATGTCTACATGTCTGTCAGAGTTTACCTGACCTCGACCTCAATTCATGGACCAGTAATCAAAGTTACATATCAGATCTGTTTCTCAGATACTACAAGCAGCAGGTCAACTATATGTGGTGTATAGAATGATTGTAAGGGGTACATGTCAGACTGGCGGGTTTCATCTGACCTTGAACTCATTTTCATGATTCATTGATGATTTTTTGTGTTTTGGTCTGTTTTTCAAGTACTGTGAGCAATAGGTAAACTATATTTGGTGTATAGGGTGATTGTAAGATGTACATGTCTGTCTAGCTTGTGTCATCTGACCTTGTTCTCATCTTAATGGTTAATGTAAAGTTTTGGTGTTGTCTGTTTTTTAAGTAATATAAGCAATATTTCAACTACACTTAGTTTATGGAATGATTGAATGTGTACATATCGTCTAGCTGGTGTTATCTGACCTTGACCTCAATTTCATGGTTCATTGGTCAATGATTAATTTGGTCTGTTTTTCAAATAATAATAGCAATAAGTCAAATATTATTTTTGTATGAAATGATTGCAAGGTGTACATGTTTATCTATCAAGTATCATCTGACCTTGACCTCATTTCCATAGTTCATTGGTTAACATTTAGATTCGTGTTTTGGTCTGTTTTTCAATTACAATAAGCAGTTGGGTCTATATGTGGTGTATGGAAAGATTGTTAGGGGTACATGTCAGACTGGCAGGTTACATCTGACCTTGAACTTATTTCCATCTTTCATTGGTCAGTGTTATTATTTTGTTGTTTTTTTTGGACTGTTTTTTAACTACTGTGAGCAATAGGTAAATTATATTTGGTGTATAGAATAATTGTATGTTGTACAGTTCTGTCTAGCTGGTGTCTTATGACCTTGACCTAATTTAAATGGTTCAATTGTCAATGTATTTTTTTTTTGTCTGTCTTTCAAGTACTAGAAAATAAATAAATAAGAAATAGGTCAACTTTACTTTGTTGTATAGAATGATTTTAAGGTGTACATGTCCGTCTAGCCAGTGTCATCTGACCTTGAACTCATTTTCATGTTTCATTGGTCAATATTTAGTTTTTGTGTTTTGGTTGTTTTCTAATAATAGCAATAGGTCAGATATTATTGGTGTATGGAATGGTTGTAAGGTGTTCATGTCTGTCCGTCAAGTACCATCTGAAATTGACCTCATTTCCATGGTTCACTAGTGAACATTAGGTTTTTGAATCTTGGACTGTTTTTCAATTACATAAGCAATGAGTCAAGTATATGAAGTGTATGGAATGATTGTAAGGGGTGCATGTCAGACTGGCAAGTTTTTTTCGGTTGGTTATTGTTATTTTTTGTGTTTTGGTCTGTATTTCCAAGTACTGCAAGCAATAGGTCAACAGTCAACTATGTTCTGTATATGGAATTATTGTAAGGTGTAAATGTCTGTCTAGCCAGTGTCATATGACTTAGACCTCATTTTCATGGGTCATTGGTCAATATTTAGTTTTGTTTTCAAATAATAATAGCAATAGGTCAAATTTTATTAGTGTATGGAATGGTTGAAAGGTGCACATGTCTCTGTCTTTCAAGTATTATATGAACTTGACCTCATTTCCATGGTTCATTGGTTAATATTAAGTTTTTTGTGTTTTTCAATTACCTTAAGCAATGGGTCAACTAGATGAGGTGTATTAAATGATTGTATGTAGAACACGTCAAACTGGCAGTTTTCATCTGACCTTGACATCATTTTTGTGGTTCATTGGTTCTTGTTAATTTTTGTGTGATTTGGTCTGTTTTTCAAGTACTGTAAGCAATAGGTATTGGTAAATTATATTTATTGTATATAATGATTGTAAGGTGTACTTGTATGTCTATTTAGTATCATCTGACCTTGAGCACATTTCCATTGTTCATTGGTTAACATATTTTGATGTTTTGGTCTGTTTCTCACTACCATAAGCAATAGGTCAACTATGTGTGGTGTATGGAATAATTGTAAGGTGTACATGTCTGTTTGACAGTTTTTATCTGACCCTGACCTCATTGTCATGGATCTTAATAAATGTTAATTTGATGTGAAACTTGTAGTAAAATCTTTATTTTTTAAGTCTTTCAACATAAAAACAATGGTCAGTAAAACAGGCAGGGTATTTCAGCATATGAACTCTTGTTTCTTGTATTGTTTGGTTGCTAACTCTTTAATCTATGAGTTTATATGCATTAATTCATTTATAATCAAACAATCTTCAATATGTAATGGCATTGTTTTCTATCATATACAAAATATACTGGATATCATATTCTTACATTTATCAAAGGTAAATTCTACCCACATTTTGAATCTCTCTACAACAGAAGAACTTGAAGGTCAGGTAAACAGAAAAAAAAACACATCAGTCAAAAGATATTTTATTTCATAAGTACTTAACCTGAATGTTCTATGTAATCATATTTACAATTTTCTAATATACAAGAATGCATTAATTATACATACTTCATAATTTAATAGGTCAAACTGATTTCACCCAAAAATTCAATCTCAAAATGTTTATGGCAGTCCATTTCAATCTATTTTTAAACTCCTTCTAAACCTTTGTCAATTATATCCAATAAATATTTCAACAGTATCATAAACATATATTACACATCAAATATAGACCTTAACAGTGCAAAATAAATACACATAATAAGTATATACAAATGCTTTACAAGGTCTCTTTGTAAATGTTATTTTAAACATTTATGTTATTTTTTTATGCCCAATGTTTTAAAAATATAAAACTGAATGCCCAAAATCTTCACTGCTTAATAGATAAATAATTTGTTGGTATCAAAATTGGACATCTATGTTAGATAATACAGTCTTGTTCACCTGTCAATACACTTATGAACTTTGATATAGGACAGAAGCTTGCAACCAAATAAGAAAATTCTAAACTATGTCAAGCCTAACACTAGCATCAATATGATTGATATCAGCCCTTTAATACACAATTAATAAAAACCAAAAGTACATCCCAGACTAGTGCTATAACAAATATAATGATCCTCTAACCAGTTATGTCCATATCCAGCTATTATAAAAAATAGAGTATCTGTAACAGGCTACACCAAATTTCCTTCAAAATACACTTCTAGTACAAATAAAACAACCAATTCATTCTATCAATTAATCTATTAGAAATTGACTTTCA
Organism: Mytilus galloprovincialis; assembly: GCF_965363235.1. Taxonomy (NCBI): domain Eukaryota; kingdom Metazoa; phylum Mollusca; class Bivalvia; order Mytilida; family Mytilidae; genus Mytilus; species Mytilus galloprovincialis. The sequence continues at coordinate 50,926,720 of NC_134840.1, read as the reverse complement.
AATTGGATCATAGCTAGAACCTGTACTGGCATTCATACATTGCACATTTCCTTTTTGTTTCCTGAATACCATGATCATGTTGATGTCACTGGTTTTCCTAAACGACCAAATACACCAACTGGACTGGCAGGCTTTTTGGATACTTTGGTGGCTTTTTTAGGCCCAAGTCGATTGTAAACTGCACCTTCAATGAAAATGTATAATCTTCTCAATAAAAGAAAATATGATATTGAACAGGATTTTCATATTAGGGCCATTTTAAAAAAAATGAGGCAAAAGTGTGACATGGGGGGTCCAATTTCAAACTCAATATTTTGTATTTCTTTTTGTCTTACCCTATTACCGATACTTTAAATTTTATAATTCCAAAGTTTCAGGCAGAATGAAACAGACACATTGAATAATCTTAAATTTTAATAACATACATCTCAAAAAAGTTGAACAGAAACCATACTACTTATAAACAAGTTTGGTAATAAAACAGTTAAGAAAACATTGCTCAAACCTTTTCCAAACGAAAGTCAATAGAAAAATAAAAATTTTAAAACCAAAATTTCCATCTTTTCTGCTAAATCATATAATAACAATCAAATTGAATAGCTTAATTTGAAAAAAATAATAATAACTAGTGATTGAAGTTTTTGCCAATAAAAAGAATCTTAATAAATTTCAGTTAAAATAGTAAACTTTGAAAGCCCTGAGTTTTTGTGATCATTTGCAAAAAAAAAAAATGTCATTTCATTGTACCGTTTTTATGTAATTGTATGTAGAAAAAGCCTTCTATTTTCAGTATTTTGTCACACTCCTGACATATGTTACAAAGATTGAAAAATGCTTTAAACTTTCACAAAAATTCACTCAACACATTGCTATATCATTGATTTCAATTACTGATATCTTTTGCCATAGAACAGGACTTTCTTTTTAGGGCCATTTAAAAAAAATACAAAGAGAGGCACCCAAAAATGTCAGGAGTGTGACAACTGTCTTTAAACATTTTCCAAAGAATAGATAGGACTTAAATGTTTTCTTCTTCTTTATTTTTCAGAAGTGACTATTCCAAAGAGAAGAAAAAAAATTATTACAACTGTGATATGTTTATATCATAGATGTGGGAGTGCATTATATATGTCAGGAGTGTGACGCTTTTTTAAAGACATATTCTGTCAATTCATAATTTCACAAGGACAAGTCCCACAAGTTTCTTTGTGTTGGAAATGTTGAAACCAAGTTATATTCCTATCATTTACCTCTTAAATGTGTTATTTATCATGATTGTTTTGGCACAATAAGTTTGAATTAGTTATTTTTCTATTTTTTGTGCACAGTAATGCACATTTATCAAAGGAAATAAGTGTGTACAACTATAATATCATATAGGAAAGTGAGGAAATGAAATTTGTACAAAATAGAACAATTATTTTGATTTAAAATGGTATATTTAAAGATGTTTCAAAGATTAACCATTCAGATGTAATTTGTCACACTCCCGACATGAATTTAACAATTTAAGAAAAATATGAAAATTAGCTTTATTTTTAGGACAGATAGTTGAAAGACAGCTAGTAAAATGAAGAAACTTTTGGTAAAACTTCCATTCCTTAATAAATCCACTAGACTTGCTGACATAAGCCAGGCAAAATTCTCTAGAAGAAATGATTCAAAGAAAGAGACTTGGAAAGAGAGAACCCGCTAATACTGGCTGAATATAAAATTGAAAAATGATCAGAGGAAGTTGGACAATCTTAAACAAAATAAAAAAACTACAAAACCAAGCTAACAAAAAAAGGCTTAAAGAAAGAAGAACTTTGAATTCCAAATTTTATAAACAATATAAAGAAAAACAAAGGCAGTGGCAGAGAAACAGTAGAAAAAAAGGAAGAAAGATAAAAAAGAAGTTGGGTTGAATAAGGACTTAGAATCGAACAAAAACAGCTCAAAAATTCAAATGAGAACAGATCTGTGACTGTGTCAGATTCCAGATCTACAGTGAGAAAACCTGCACAACACACAAGAAAACAACTGCCACAAAACCCAAATGCTTGGACGAGTACTTTGAAACACATCATAAAAAATGCTACACCAAGAAGAAAGGGCCTTCTAGACGAGATCATTCATAAGCATTTGGGTTTTGTGGCAGTTGTTTTCTTGTGTGTTGTGGAGGTTTTCTCACTGTAGATCTGGAATCTGACACAGTCACAGATCTGTTCTCATTTGAATTTTTGAGCTGTTTTTGTTTGATTTTAAGTCCTTATTCAACCCAACTTCTTTTTCATCTTTCTTCCTTTTTTCTACTGTTTCTCTGCCACTGCCTTTGTTTTTCTTTATATTGTTCATCAAGTTTGGAATTCAAAGTTCTTCTTTCTTTAAGCCTTTTTTGTTAGCTTGGTTTTATAGGTTTTTATTTTGTTAAAGATGGTCCAACTTCCCCTGATCATCTTTTAATTTCAAATTCAGCCAGTATTTGCGGGTTCTCTCTTTCGAGGTCTCTTTCTTTGATTGATTTCTTCTAGAGAATTTTGCCCTGCTTATTTCAGCAAATCTAGTAGATGTTTTAAGGAATGGAAGTTTTACCAAAAGTTTCTTCATTTTACTAGCTGTCTTTCAATTATCTGTCCTAAAAATAAAGCTAATTTTCATATTTTTCTTAAATTGTTAAATTCATGTCGGGAGTGTGACGAATTACATCTGAATGGTTAATCCTTGAAACATCTTTAAATATACCATTTTAAATCAAAATAATTGTTCTATTTTGTACAAAATTCATTTCCTCACTTTCCTATATGATATTATAGTTGTACACACTTATTTCCTTTGATAAATTTGCATTACTGTGCACAAAAAATAGAAAAATGACTAATTAAAACTTATTGTGCCAAAACAATCATGATAAATAACACATTTAAGAGGTAAATGATAGGAATATAACTTGGTTTTAACATTTCTAACACAAAGAAACTTGTGGGACTTGTCCTTGTGAAATTATGAATTGACAGAAAATGCCTTAAAAAAAGCGTCACACTCCTGACATATATAATGCACTCCCAAATCTATGATATAAACATATCACAGTTGTAATAAAAAATTTTCTTCTCTTTGGAATAGCCACTTCTGAAAAATAAAGAAGAACAAAATATTTAAGTCCTATGTATTCTTTGGTAGATGTTTAAAGACAGTTGTCACACTCCTGACATTTTTGGGTGCCTCTCTTTGGTGTCCATTAAAACAATAAAATATGTGATTTAGAGCACCAACATACCCTTAATTATAGTGCTATATACCAATACAAACTTATTTCACATACTGACATTATTGGACTTTAAAACATGGTTACAAGGAAGCTTTAATTTTAAAAGTGTCATTTTTTGAAAGACTTTATTTTTTGTACATACCTTCACAATAAAGGTCAGTGTTTACTTATTTTAAAATTTTATTGGACAAAATTACAAAAATATTTAAGACTAATAATGTAGCAACTACCAGAAATATTTCAGTTTAGCATAAAAACGATCCACTTTTTTCAATACTACTTTGAAAATTTCTAATTTTTTAAATGTCACGCTAAAAGCGTCACACTCCTGACAAAAATGGCCTGTTTTAAAAACATTTCTCTGAAGTGGTTTGAGATATCTTCATGAAACTTGGCAGCAAGCTAGCCCTGACTATCCTGCATTTTATAACACCTGTGTTATAATTCTAAACTTAACTAATATAAAAATATACCACAAAAAGTAAAAATCCTCATTGTTTTTGAAATGGCCCATTAATAAATAATGCTAGCTGTTAGAGAAATACAAGATGTTTAGATTTCCAGGATAATAGGGAAGAATTAACAAATATATTTTCTAAATTTTGCTGCAGATAGAATCTCTTGCAGGGCATGTGTTGTTCCTTTTTTCGTTTTTGATTGTGAAATATTTTCTTGTATGAGTTAGTTATTGGTGAATGGTGTAATCTGTTGTACTTTCCATTTGTTTTTTTTTATATAAAAATTGCTATCCTATTTATATGTATCATAAACTTGAATGACAATAATACCTGATCTAGTAGCATCTATGTCATCAGTTGTACTTGACACTTCTTGAAGACTAGTCTTTTTGCCCAATCTTTCCTTTATTCCTGTATTCAACTGGAATTCTGCATCTTCTGACAAAATTCCTGCAGTTGCAACTAACTTCTTAGCAGGTAACTTCTTAGCAGGCACGTTAGCTAAAAGAGTAGAAAAATGAAATGTACACATTTTCCAACATTTTTTTGCAGTATTGATATATTGGAAAGATGCTCAGAAGAAAACAATAACAAAAAGCTTAAAGGAAAACTAGTCTAAAATTAATTATCAATTTGCCGTTTCAGAATCTTATGCATTCTCGGAAATATTTTCAAAATCATACCCCAAAACATTGTGATTGGTTTACAATGTTGTAAACAATGGAAATTCAATCAATGACATAACATATTTTTCATTTTGTTGAACAAACAATGAGATTATCCATCCTTTAGATTCTGAAAAAGCGAATTGATTGATAATCCAAAGATACTGTTGACAATTTAAAAGTAATTGCTAAATCTGCATTTGTGACAAACTCAAAGCCTTTACAAAATTTAAAAAAATTTTGAGTCTTTTTACATTATATTTTTTATCATTGAATCCATCTTTAGCTTTTTGTCAAATGAAAAACAATCCATTTTTCTGATGTAATCAATTTCTTCAGTCAATTATTTTTCTGTACACTAATAATATTTTAAATCCCTTCTAATTCGTGGGTTAACAAATAGTTTTTGCATAAAATACTTTCTTATGTGATAATTAATGCCTTCTGAGTTTAATATGGGTAATTTTAAATGATGAAACTCTTTGATTTCTCCAGTCAAATAACCAAATGAAACTCCTTATAATGCAGATAAATATCCAGATAAATATTTAAAGCACAAAAAAGTTTCTTAGCCTCAAATACTTTCTAAGCTTGTAGAAAGAAATTATGCCTATTATTGTATTATTGTTGTCGAATTGAAATTCATACACATTTTATTAAAATCCCTTATAGGACATATTTTGCATTAGTAATATCATTCTAAATGCAAATAAATGCATTAATTCTGCTTGATAAAGTAATATAAAAGAAGTCATGAACATACCAGTGACTTGTTTTGTAATAGTTATCTTTTTCATCACAGGAACCTTAGGTTTTTTAGCAGGTGAGAGAGTATTTTTAAATATTCCTGCATATGCTAACTGTTCCGCTCCTTCATCATCCTCATCAGAGTCAAGGTCGAGAGATGTTGATGTCGCTTCCCGCTTTAAAGATTGCTTGCCACCCAACCTACTGAAAACTGTGTTCTGAAAATATGAATACTCTTTTATTTATTTTTTGAAATTTTAACATTGCTTATATTCAAAGATTTAAAATTAACTTGGAACTAGATATCTATAGATTATCGTTGGATCATCTCAACAAGATTGATTTTCTTGCTTGAACCGGTACAGAGAAAGTGAGAAAAGTAATCGAGTTGAGATGACAAATAATCATCTGTTTATCGCTATATTTCTTATGACGATGTTGTTAATTTTTGTTAATTTCATTGACAAGAACATGCTCCCTTAGTTTCTAGCGATAATTTTTCAAATCACTCTATTGTGCTGAGAAAGGAAATTATCAGTCAGTAAAATCAAAGAATTTTTTTGTAAAATAGCGAGTATGTTTGATATCACCTTCATATATTCAATATCAATAAATCTACAATACATCTTATCACAATAAACAAGGCTTTAGCCAGATATTAATTATCTTCATCCTGGTCAAATATTGAGATTTGTAAACTTCACTTTAATTATAAGTCTGCTTAGTCTTGAGAATATTGTGTTAGGAACACAGACTTCTGTAAACCATAGAAGTTTTCACGCTTTTCATAAGATTCAAAATGAAAATGAGAGGAATATTTCAGGAAAAATATGTGAGTGTTTAGATTATCATTAAAGAATTCACAAAATTTTATGATCTTAGTAAATACACTACCTCAGCTGTGGAGCTAATCAATAACCCAGATTGTGTTACTGTCGCCTGTCTTGTTTCTGAACCAAGTCTAGCAAATACTGAATCAGTCTTTTTGGCTGAAAAGTAACAAAAGAGAATTTTCCAAAAATATGAAAACAATAATTTTAATGAATTTCAAACACCATATGCCAATTCAGTTCATATCTAGTATTTCATTTATCTTAAATAATACAGTATGTATGTTTGTTGCATGTTTTGCACACCTTTACATGAACTTGTGGGATGAGTTCTGCTATTATTTAGTCAGTGTAAATCCTGAAAGAGCCAAATTTTTTTTTGTCCTGATAATGTGACTGACTGCACCACGCTTGATTGCTCACAAAATCCCAGGTGATAGAAATTTGTTATAAACATTAGCATATGTTTTACCTTTTCACCTGCTATAAGTAAAAGTATAAGTCAAAGAAGCAAATATATGTTAAGGTGGTACCTAACACTACAGGGAGATAACTCTGTAAAATCAGCTAAACGTTTTAATTACGTTACTATGTTACACACTGGAAACTATGTAAACAATGTTAGATTAATATGGGAACAATTTCAAATTAGATGCATTTATGTAATCAAAGAGCAGATTGCTCTAGAGGGATATGATTGCCATTGTTTTCATTGACACATGTATACATGTAGCTGGAAAATATTATTTTCAAAACTAATTCAACTGCTTATGTAAAATGTAATTTATGTAATCTGATTAGTTACAAAATAGCCAATCCCGGATAAAAGTGTATGAACAATGTACTTAGGCCTATTGTGTTTTATTTTTGTACTATCAATTCCAAGTTTACTTATACGGCAGTCACTGAGACTCAGAGTGAGAGAAGGTATTTCACTTCGTATCTTATCACCTATTTTCCTACGTTAAATTTAGGAGGAACCCCATTCCTAACTCTTTAAATATTTGATTTCCTTTGGGTCCGTACACATTCCTCGGTTTAAATTGCGATCGGTTTTTTAATATAATACGACGTTTATCGACAGAACGAGTTAATTTTTCTCGACGAGTTGTATAGCACTTTGATTCAGAATTCACGGAAGTTACTTTCGGAAGGGAGACAACTCAAAACAATAATATGGAAGACTCCATTTTGCCTGAAGGGGTGTTGTAGTTACACCTTTACGATGAGGACTACATTTATTTTAATTTAAATGATGCATATGATTTAAAATTATGCAACAACAATAACCCTCAATAGCAGACTTACATAGAAAGGATCCCATGAGTTTTTAATTAACCAATTGAGTGGGGAATCCAGAGCAACCATTCAATTTAATACCCCTTGAAGTCAAGAAACCTATACGCATGCCCATAATTACCTAAACAAACCCTGGAGAAAGAATGTATATTAAATGTTAATTAAACGACCTAGATGGTTCTCTATTTCTTTATGGAAGTACAACATCAAATATCAGTTTCATAACGGTGACATATAAGAAAAACTCCACTTCAGTTCTTATATGACAGAAATAGATTTATCGAAATTCAGAGAACTCTCACATTTTTATAAAACTGGGGAATTCCCTCCGACGTGTTTCTAAATTTATAAAAACACTAAATATAAATACTGCTTAATTCTGATTTTCCGTGCTGTTAAAAACAGCATATAAGTCAAGGGAAATATAAAACATGAAGATTATGAAAAGAACATTATAGGAAAGTTGTTTAAGTTCAATCCCTTTGTTTGTTTTTACCTTTTAAAGCAAGACAATCATAAGAATCTGAGATGTTCCTTAATGTTTAGAATAAAACGGTTGACGTGAGGGCATGGCCCTGAGCCAATGGTATAAGTCTACAAATTGCTTGAAAGCAATCGTATCCCAAAAACAACGTGAGCTTGCCCAAGTCTTGTTTTTTTTACTTAGTCCAAGTGAGACAAAAATGATTATCCAAGGAATCCCAATTAGTAAAAAAAAAGTTCAGATTAGTTCCTATATAATGGATTCATTGGAATCAGCTGGGTCTCACCACTTCAAATATTTGTGAGTTATAAGACTTACCCTAAGAATACCTTTGTTAGAACCCTGCTGTTGTACATTTTTGTTAATCCAATTTTTCTGATTTAAGTATATTTAATAATTCAAGAACAAAAAATATAAGGAGTGAAATACTGTTTAAGGACAATTGTTCTGATGATATCTTTTTTCATTATCTTAAAATAAAAGAGTACAAATTTACCATTATTTCATTCTTACAAGTCTTCTTTCTCTTACCTTTAGCTAAAAGTTTCTTTGTTTTCTGTGTCTTCCCTGATGGCATTGTAATTTTATATTTTCCTTCATGTTCTGGAAAGACTCTTCTTTTCTTAGGGACTGGTACAACCTCTTCAAGCTTTTTGGACAATTTAACTGTGGTACTTCTCAGGCCAGTTTCTAGAACAACATAAAGATAAAATCAAGTCAAATACTAAAACTAAAACAGTATTTAACTGTCTATGAATTTTATCACACACACATTCAGTTGGTTTTACTTCAAATCCAAAGGACCTACACCATAGGTAGATAGGAGGCGTGCTAAGAACTAACTTGCCTTGAACTTGGCCTAAAAAAATTGATTTATTAAAAAGCAGATGACTTTGGCTTAAAGATAATTGATAGTGAATTTAAAGTTTAAACACAAAGACCTATGAAAAATTATGAATATTCATGTAAATTTGACAGTCTAATAATATCATATGTCTTATTTTTCTATACAAAAATTGAAAAAAGTTGCATTACTTTCACACATATTTGTTAACATATGAATGCAAGTACATGATGTATATAAAAAATATTTCAATGAAAGCCAAAATCATATAGACAAAATCAATTATTTGATAATGTTTTTCTACTTTTCCATGTCAAACGTCACAACTACATTTATTGTGTTATTTTCAATTACTTGTAGTGGAAATATGTGTACAAACCTTCTACAGGAGGTGCGCCACCTAGACGGGCAGATAACTCTTTAGATAGTTTAGGCACCATCGGGAGATTCATTGGGCCAGCATCTGGATCGTTTCCAAGGTAATGGTTGACAGTCCTACTAGCAGCTGAAATTATATTACAACCAATCCTTTTAGAACTGCATAATGAAAACCATTGACTTGCCATTTATGGTTTATCTTAAATTGACCTAATCAAAAACTTTAACATGTAAAATACCCAAAAGTTTGAAAGTCAATAGACCATGCCTTAAAGAACAGGGTCAAATAATCTCAATTAAATAAGATGTGCCAATGCAAATACAACTGCATACTGAAACATCATTTACCCACTACTTGTAGTTCCCTTCAACTGCCTGAAACAGTACTCCCAAGTCTTGCCTTTACGACTTTGTTTAGACTTGAGACGACAAAATGCTAAGTAATGACTCTAATTGTTTTGAACATTTATATAATAATGGCTAGTTATGGCTATAAACTTGAAAGACGTGTTCAATGTTTCGTATGCTTTACTTGGAGTATATACACAGAGACGTCGGTAAGTGGCGACGTTGCCAGCCTATTGTTACGTAAAATGGTGCTTAAACGTTAACCAAATAAAAGAGTATAATATAGACTAAACTGCAACTATAACTTATTCACAACACTAATCATACCACCTCCCTTATTAAGCAAGCATACAAAAGATGAACAATAAAACCAGCTTTTTCTACTTCAAAAACTTTAAGAAATAATTTAGTTAGTCATTAAAATTTTATAACAATGGAAAATGTGTACTTGTGTTTTTATACTTATTATTTTCATTTTGTTTATAAAAAAGAATATTTTAATCAATATCAAGAAAGATTTAAACCAGGAAAAAGCAATATCCATCTTATAAAGGTTCCAATCAAGCACTAAAGCCAGAATCTTACTACATATATAAATCTACTGTATACCTGTCTGTCGTCTGGGTGTAGCGGATATATTTTTTGTACCCTGGAGTGCTTTCTCTCTTGCTAACTAAAACAGAAAGTTGCAAAACAATCAGTTTGATTCATGAACAGCATAGTGGTACCACACACACTTACCCAAAATAACAATTTTTCAATAAGGGATGCATTTAAGTTAAGAAATTTATTTTTTTAACTTAAATTGAGAAGCAGAATTCCTCAGAAGTTTTAAACAACAGCCATGTGACAGCTTGTGTGTTAAATGATTTTTTTTACATTTCAGTTAACATTATTTTTTTGAACACAAGAACAAAACATTTGATAGTTATTCATTGCTAGAACAATTTTAAAAACTCATTAAAAAGTATAACTCCGCCTTCCATAGAATTTATTTTTTGAGGAAAAACTGCTTTCTCACTTATTTGATAATATGATGGTTAATCTTTAGATAAAAGTAAGATATCGATTATATCTTGTGCTTAACTTAATAAGTAAAATTTACCTGTGAATGTACTGCTTTTGCATGTTTGAGGATAGCTATGACATCTCCTAGAATTGAGATTCCCATTTCCGTAAGATATTCTTTAGTCAGATCCATTAACATGTCTTTCTGTATCCTGTTGTCTGTAAATGTGATGGCATAGTTTGTTGATTCACTTGGTGGAATACCACATTCTGTAAAAAACTTTATCCAGTATGAGGTATCTGCTCCTGTACAAAAAAAATCAGAAAAAACGGTAATATGATATTCAAAATCAAATTTCCCAATCACTGTCCCATAAAACTAAGGCCAAGAAAAATATATGTCTGTTTACGGTTACCCGACCAACCCTAATTTGAGGGCCGACCCTAAGTCATTTTATTTCCGTCGTAAAGTGAAAAATTAATAGAACTTGTGTCAAAAGTGAAGTAAGGGTTGCCAATTAATTTAGTCAATTGCCTGATACATCCCAATGTTCACAATAGTGAATATGACAGCTGTTTTGATGAAACTCGTAACTCATGTAATGAAATAAAAATTTCTCTGCCATTTTTTTCCATCCAATAACCAAGGGAAGTAATCCAACCATTAAAAATACTGGTAAACTCGGCCCATGGACAACTCGGACAACGGCAAGACGGACTGCACAACTCAAAATCATGGCGCAAAAAATAAAATGGAAATACCGACCTACATACCCTATTTATTTTGATGATGTAACCATAAACAGACATATATTTTTTTTGGCCTAAATACCAATACATCTGATAATTTCAATCTTTTTGACTAAATTTATTAGATAGAAACCCCTGAAATGTACAATGATGTATGGAAATAACTTTAAACATGTTGAATAGACCAATTAATGCAAAATTTAATATCAGATGAAAGTCAGTACTTAATCAAAGAGCTGATAGCTCTGAGGTGGAAGAAGGTGAATAAAAGGTAACCTGAATTACCACAAAAGCAGCCCCACTTACCAAGGCTGCTTTGATCCATTATCGTTATGATGTATTTTTTTTTCTTCAAACAAGAAAAGGTCATAAGTACATGGATTTCCCATCCGTACAATCATTTTCTATGTTCAGTGGACTGTGAAAATTAGATAAAATCTTTAAATTGGCAGTAAAATTAAGAAGATCATATCATAAGGAACACATGTGCACTAAGTTTCAAGTTGATTGGATTTCAACTTCATCAAAAACTACCTCGACCATAAACTTTATAACCAGAAGCAGGACGAACGGACAGACCAGAAAACATAATGCCCATAAATGGAGCATAAAAATAGTAAGGCTTGTTACATACCCGCCAACTTTTGAAAGTTCCCATAGGGTTTTTTAGTGCACAACAACAATTTTAAGGTTACAATTTTAAGCGAAGTATTTTGCACGATCTGGATAGTCTAGAAAAAGTGTCATATTTGTATGATGAACTTACATGCCTTTTTCTTAAGTCTGTTTGCATGATTCTAGTTATTAAATCGGTAGAAGAGATGAAGCTAGCAGATCAGTGTTTATTTTCTTGCGTAAGAATATTAGATGCTTGTTGAAATTTCCAATTTTGAATTATGCACACAAAGATGGATCTTTAACAGGTTGGGAACAACACTCCAATTAGGGGTAACCTTATTGGAAGAACATTACAACCCACTGTAAAAAATGAGCACATTTTTATTCATATTATTTGATGAAACTTTCCCCCAAGAACTATGCATCTATTAAGTACTAAATGGTCAAAATATGTCAAAAGAATTTTCTGTTGTTTCTAAACTTATATCTTCTTTATTAACTTGACCCCTCATTTAGAAAAGTTGTTCCAAATATAAGAATTTTCCCACTTTTGAGTTTAAAAAAAACTTAAAAATGTTCTTTCTTTTTTTTTCAACAGTAGGCTAAAATGACCCCTTGTTTTAGGAACAGTCCCTTATTTAAGGGACACCACTCATAATTGGGGGGGAGGGTCCTAACCTGAATACAAAAATAAAATATGTTACAACCAGTATTATGTCAATAAATTAGTGAAAAAAAATACTATTTACTATCTTTATCATGTTTATGGTAGTACAGTAGACTCCGGACAATCGGATACCCAAAATTTCAGCTAAAAATATCCGATTACCCGATATATTCAATTAGACGATGAATACATGTATATTCAATGAATATTCTACAATAATAAGTAGATCTATTGCTTAATATGTGAAAGGGCTGGAGGATTGATGGAGTGATTTTTATCAGTTACATCACCACGATGTTTGCGAGAAAAATTATCAGCTGATTATGTAGCTAATGATTAAATTTGTTTCCACTTGCAGTTTTTAAATCCTATATTTATTAAAATCAATCAAATGTCCTGAAATATTTATGTAAATTATTATCTTCCATCCATAGTTTGTCTTTACTTGTTTAGTAAACAAATTATTTACATTTTCACACAGGTAAACAAATTTGGCTATAAATAGATCACAGCATGTCTGAGTAGAATCTCTTATCTAAAATCGTAATTGTTATAATTTTATTTCTTTAAATAATCAAATTAATATTTATGAAAATAATCATGTTTGATAAAATAGTATTGCATAAAGTTTACGCTTTCAGAGACTATTTATGTTTAGGTCATGGTTCTACAGGCTTCTTCACAGATTTGTAAACAAACCAATATGGCCGCCACACGTGATTACCTTTGCACATGTGAAAAAAATATTTCTGACAAAAGTCAGATTTCTCTTGTCAAAAGGGATTTATATTTATATTGCAATAAATTATTCAGAAGGAGGTACATTCAGTTTCAATTATATTTCTTATTCTATGAGCATTTAGAGTTTAATCAAATTCTCCCAACAGTAACGTACTGCTCTTGTCAACTGAGTCTTGAATAATTTTATAAATAGATTCAAACCATTTGAAGTAGAAAGGCATCTAATTCATATGACAAGGAAAACAATGAATAAAGACACCAATTTAATAAGAAATAGATCCTTTTTATTTATTAAAAACAAAATCTTCTTGTCTGCAAGATTGCAAATTCGTAACTTCAAGGGCGAACTTGTAAACAGGGCGAGTTGTCCCGATACCAAATTCACGCATGCGTACTACAAATATCTACAGTAAAAGCATCCTGTTACAAGTAAACAAATAACGTTCATGGATTTCATGTGGATGAGATGAAATCTATTAATTTACATAAATAAAAAGGTCATATTTACGATAGTGATTGTTTTTCAATCCTAATTTACAAATTAAATGACTGCAAGATTAAATGATTCAGATGCTTAATCATGTGTAAAAATCGGTGTCAGGAATCTTAAGTTGTTATGAAATTGTAATACACAGAAACGAATGCGGCATACAGAGGCTCAATGAGTTTAAAGTCGGTCCCATAGGTCTTCAGAAGACTTGACGTCTTCTTCCACCAAAAAAGCTTTGTTTGGAACACTTTTTGAAGACTGGTGCAACATTTGGCATGCTTCCAATCTTCTTATGTCTATCCAGTTCCAATTGATTTTTTTACATATAATCATTAGGATTGGTAACGGTGCAATCTGTTTTTGCATTTCTTCTGAACAGTACATGTATATCTAATGGGAAATAAATCTGATATGCCTTTAAGTATAAAATTGATAACATTGACTACATCAGATTGATTGATTTTGGTAGCATCTGACTGAAAAACTATCTGAACTGCTCAATTAATTAACCACATAAATCAGTGACAATTCTAATCGTAAATAAATACGAGTTTTATCATACAGTAGATATATTTTGTCATAAAAAAATGACCAAAGTAATTTAGATTTATTTGATCAAATGTGAATTGTTTTATAATGGTTTGTGAAGTTGGGAATGCAATCTGCACCATTTTTTTTTATTGCCCTGTTTGCATTCTGTGTTGAAATGGATGCGATTATAACAAAATAGAAGTGACAGGGTACAAGTTTGATACACTGGCATCACTGTAAAACTACTTTGAATGACATTTTGTAGATATTTATCAGAAATTATTGTTGATACCGTCTTCGCCGCCTCTGCCCGAAACAGCATACCTATGTCTCGCTTTTTGACTCCGTCAAGGCGAGACATAAATGTATCTGGCCAAGTGGCTTTATTCAAATCTGAACGTTAGATTTTCTCTACCACTAGTTTTCTGAAATTCAAGAAAATAAAGAAAACTTGCATTTTACCCCTTTTTTCATTTTTATAGCCATGTTGTCCATGTTATGACGAAAAAATAATGAACTTGTGCCAGTTCACAGTTGTGGTTTATGTGGGTTTATTTAGTCATTTAGTTATTTAGATATATCAAACTTCAATTGTTCCATTGAAAAAGGGCTATATTAAACAAAATGAACTAGGAGGTATCTACCGGACGTTGTAGCATTTTTTGGAACTAACACTTGGCATGTGACAGTATTTTGTTTACTATTTTCCTAATTATTTCAACCAGCCCCCCTTTTTCGAGCATATCTACATAACACTATATTATACGCTTTTTTAGCCAAAATAAGTTATGGTAATGTGTAAAATAAAGTTACGCCAACAAGAAATGTGGTTTTACATAGTTTAAAGGGTAGAGTGTGTAAAATACCTGACGGTTTGGCATGTGAAGCCATCGTCGAATATCGAGATTTTGGGGAAAATATTTCAGGTGATGTTTGCGTTTGATTTGAAGAGAAATCTTTGTAATAAAATCAACGTATCTTAAACGCTTCATAATATTCAAAGCTCTGTCAGTACTAAATTCCAAAAGTCCAGTTTTTAAAATAGAGATAAAGTTTGTTCCGGATGAAATATGTCCTGGCGGACACAAAGTACTAGTACAGAAGTTTCCATGGCTACAGAATAATAGTAATTTATGTCCCCTGACTAATTTTCCTAGGAATTCAAGTGCATGTCATAATGACATTAAAATTCCTATGAAACACGTCCCGGCGTGTCCGGCTTTTTGTTTGTAGGAATAATATTAATGAATCAAATCATTTACATTCAAACAATGGAAATTTAAATTGTAAGGTTCAATGTTGTTTAAGAGTTGTGTATTTATATAATTTTAATAAAATGTACCCAGACTAATTTTCCTACTAGGAAATCATCTCAATGTCATTAATATTCCTCGGTATTAAAAACGTCCCTATCAGCTATAGAAGGAAAAAGTTAAAGAAACAAATTATTTACATGTAGACAATAAAAATTATTGTTTTATGTTGTAATATTGTTAAAGAGTTCAGTGTTCTTTAATATTTTAATAAATAAAATGCATGTCCTAGGAAATGATGTCAATGTCATTTTAACTTATATTCCTAGGTATTAGTAAAAATGTCCATGCCCTTTGTTTTAAAAGATAAATCTAAATATTATGATTAATTATTCATTTTAAATATGTCCCAGATTAATTTTCCGAATAGGACATCATGTCCATGTCATTAACATGCCTAAGAAAAAACGTCCAAGTCCTTTATTTAATAGGATAAAGTCACATTAGTGAATGAAACTTTCCAATCTGAACACATTTTTTTTCAGTCTTCTTCTAATTTCAACAATTTTATAATATAATAAAAATTAATAGAAAACAAGTGTTTGGACAATTTTTTTCCATAGGAAAATAAATGCTGGACATATTTTAGAAGCTATGGACTTATTTCCGTAGGAAAATAAATGCTGGAAATATTTTACTATAGCTATGGACTTATTTCCATAGGGAAATTTGTCCTGGAACTCACTTTCCTAGTAAAATAATGGTCATGGACTTGATTAACTAGGGAAAAAGAGCCGCGGACAAATATTACTACCAGTCGGCAAAATTTACTGTTCCATTATCACGGAAGTCCAATACTGGAGTTCCAATGTTATTATGGACTTTTGCCTTATTGTATTATTCAAAGAAAACTTACGATTTTTTTCTAAATAGTTATTCATGATGAGTAATTTTTCAATCATTTTTGAAACAAAT